>NC_054702.1:38800709-38818209 GCF_016097555.1 Gigantopelta aegis
AGATTACCATTTCGCATCACATTTCAAACCAGAAGTTTGATCCTTTCTACAATCTTCTGTTTTGTGAAAAATCATTCGACCTTTACGGAAGCCCTATTGCATGTCTGGACAAATCTGGGGTAACTTTATTCAGGGTCTACCCTCAACTGAGGTCGATGATGATGATAACTAGTTTAACGTGCCCATATACCACTAGGGTTTCGAACACGCCCATCCCGAGTCCGACCTCCGATAAGATCGGTGGCCTGACTCACTGAGGTCGAGTGTATTGGGAAACAGTCATGAAGTTATCACAGGTAAGATTTGTTTTATTTGTTAATTTTTTAAAATTTGTTTTGCATTTTGTAAAGGAAAGATCGGGAGATATTGAAAGAAAGACTGAGAGAGAGAGAGAGAGAGAGAGAGAGAGAGAGAGAGAGAGAGAGAGAGAGAGAGAGAGAGAGAGAGAGAGAGAGAGAGAGAGAGAGAGAGAGAGAGAGAGAGAGAGAGAGACGCACGCTTGCCGTAAACGTTTTTTGAAACGTCATCCTTGCCGAATGACAACTCTACTGGTATTTACAGACGTCTAGAATGCTATTTGTTTTACGCCATGAGCAATGTCCTGCACCAAACTGTACCTGTTTGTTATAGTTATTCAGTGATGTCATTGCAGAAGACAAAAGAGAAACACGCTTAAATTTATAGAGGCGATTGCTTGATACAGGTCACTTTGTATTATACTGGATGACTTAGAAAGTAAAAAGGTGGACTATCTGGCTGTCTGTCCAGGAGAGTGGGTTAGTTGTGGTTAGTGGTTAGTAAGAGAGAAGTCGGTGTAGTGACCGTACACCAACCCACTGAGTCGTTAAACTGGCTTTGGATGGGAACCGGTACCAGGAACCAAAGCCAGTACCTACCAGCCTTAAGCTTAGGTCCGATGGCAGAGTTGTAAGAGGCCTCAGACTAGCAACTGGACAGTCGTAGAAGTCGTGAGTGCAGAAAGTTGGCCAACTGTGTCGTGACAGTTGGTAGTCTGACATTAACATAAGTTTTATAACTTATAAGCACGGGCGTGGCGAACCCAGTCGTTGGGGCGGGTAAAACACAATGGGTCGCCCGAGGAGTCTCGATCCTATAACTCAGGCACCTCAGGCAAGAGCTTTAGACACCGACTGCGCTAAATCCCGCTCCTATTATACCATTAGGTCCATCTCAGTCTAAACAACCCAACACGAGCTAAAATTCCCTCACATCGTGTGCTAAACCTTATTACACCAACAACAAAGTTGTTAAACAAGCTTACACACTTGCGACTAAAATAATTTCAGAAATAGTGTCATAAATTGTAAATACCGGTCAAACGTGTGGTTGAAGGGTGGGTGGTTGGGGGTGGGGGGGGGGGATTTATTACGATAATGTATGTAACACGACCTCAGTTCGAACAGTGGCTATATGTCATTGGGATTAAGGCTGGTAGGTACAGAGTTCAAATCCCTATACCGACCCCAGTTCAGAGTGAGTGTACAGTTCATTTTCTTATACTAAAGGGACATTCCTGAGTTCGCTGCATTGTCAGATGTTTCCGTCTAATAAAATATTTTTACATATTACATATATTTTCTTGTTTAGAATATCAGTCTCTGTATATTTAATGTGTTTCTGATCGTCTTAATATTTGTAAGAAGCCAAAACTGGATATTATCTTCAAATAATTTCGTACGTACGAAAAAAACATTATTTTAGGAAACAAAATAAAATTTAACCTAGTACAAATATTAGAACGACCAGAAACACGTTTAATATACAGCCACTAATATATTATGAACTGAATATACATACATTGATATTCTAAACAAGAAAATATATTTAATATGTAAGTTTAATCGTAGAAATATTTTATTAGTCGGAAACATCTTACAATGTAGCAAACTCAGGAATGTCCCTTTAATGCAATACAATGGCATGGTGGAATAAAGATGCATAATTCTAGTATTTTACTTTATTCCTTAATCTCATCGTAATCTAGTGTAAGTGTCGGGTACTCGGGTCCGGGTCGAGTTTGACCTTCGAGTACTCAAGTTCAATACTCGTGGAGGCCCCAACTATTATAGTTATTTGTCTGTATACAGTAGAGAAATGTAACGTGGGACTGAATGGCAGTGGTATGAGACTGATTGTCGGTAATGCTAGTCTCACACTACCAACTGTCACGACGGAGTTGGAAACTCGCCGATAATATTTTAAATGTATATATCTTATTGTTTTTAATAATCATATTTTGAACGTATATATCTTATTGTTTTTAATAATCATATTTTGAACGTATATATCTTATCGTTTTTAATAATCATATTTTGAACGTATATATCTTATTGTTTTTATTTGTGCTGACATTGTTTTAACTGTACTATATTGCAGGGCTCGAACTTAACGGCGGCACCGACGGCAATTGCCGTTGTTGAGATATAAATTGCCGTAGGTAGAGAGCATCACCGATGGCACTTTTGTACCGTCGGTAAAGCTCCTCAACAATGGCGAAATGTATACACCTTGTGTACATTATCTGCCAATATTTAACATCTGCACATTTAAAAGACGTCTACAAATAACAAGATAGCCTTTCAGTCAGATTTTATTTTCTGCAAATGTCACTTATAAAAAAATTGCCATAGGCAGGCTCAAAATTGCCGTCGGTGGACTGTTTCACCCTTTGCAGTTCTTTTAAAAATTGCCGTGGGAGACAAATTCTTAAGTTCGAGCCCTGATATTGGATTGTTTACTTTATTTGCCTTTTAGATACTTTTAGCGAATAGTCTCTCATAACTCGGTATAGAGTGGCTCGTTACAATTTATATTGCTTTTATATATATATATATATATATATATATATATATATATATCTGTCAGTCTGTCTGTCAGTTTGTCTGTTAGTCTCTCGACTTCTACGGCTGTCTGGTTGCTGTGTGAGCACTCTTACAGCGGATTTCACGTCGTATACAAATCCTACGACTGATTAGTTGTTAATCTGAGCACACCCATCGTAAGTCGGGAGTAGGGGAAATTACAACGCAACAGTCGAGTTGGCCAACTCCGTCGTGACAGTTGATAGTCTGACACTAGCATAACACAGGTAACTTCCCGAAAAGGGTTTCGGTTGCAGTCAGTATTTATTTATTAATTAATTGTTGCTATTTATGTGTTCGCTTATTTTTTGTTTCTCCAACAATATACATATAAATATTTTAGGTTGGCTGTTTTAAAGGTTATTGTTATCGACTGCTTTGACTGTTATATTAGGACGTAAGTCAAATGGTTGGTATGGCAGATACGATGCATAGTTGAACTGTTCCGGTGCATGACTCACCGCATCTTTTTAAATTTCCACTGAGCTTTATCCTGTGCAGGTTTAGATTTGTCTACCAAAACATTGGAGGCAGGGTGGTGGTAGTTCTCCTGTATGCGAAGTAGAAAGGATGTTTCCCGAGAAGTGGCAGTCTAGCTACATGCGAATCAGAATAATGTCTTCCCTGAAGGTGGCAGTCCTCCTGCATGCGAAGTAGAAATGATGTCCTCTCGAGAGATGGCACTTCTCCTGTATGCGAAGTAGAAATTATGACCTCTCGAAAGATGGCAGTCCTCCTGCATGCGAAGTAGAAAGCACGTCCTCCAGGGAGGTGGCAGTCTTCCTACATGCGAAGTACAAAGGATGTCCTCCAGGGAGGTGGCAGTCCTGCATGCGAAGTACAAAGGATGTCCTCCAGGGAGGTGTCAGTCCTCCTGCATGCGAAGTAGAAAGGATGTCCTCCAGGGAGGTGCCAGTCCTCCTGCGTGTGAAGTAGAAAGGATGTCCTCCAGGGAGGTGTCAGTTCTCCTGCATGCGAAGTACAAAGGATGTCCTCCAGGGAGGTGTCAGTCCTCCTGCATGCGAAGTAGAAAGGATGTCCTCCAGGGAGGTGCCAGTCCTCCTGCATGTGAAGTAGAAAGGATGTCCTCCAGGGAGGTGTCAGTCCTCCTGCATGTGAAGTAGAAAGGATGTCCTCCAGGGAGGTGTCAGTCCTCCTGCATGTGAAGTAGAAAGGATGTCCTCCAGGGAGGTGTCAGTTCTCCTGCATGTGAAGTAGAAAGGATGTCCTCCAGGGAGGTGTCAGTTCTCCTGCATGTGAAGTAGAAAGGATGTCCTCCAGGGAGGTGTCAGTCCTGCATGCGAAGTAGAAAGGATGTCCTCCAGGGAGGTGGCAGTCCTGCATGCGAAGTAGAAAGGATGTCCTCCAGGGAGGTGGCAGTCCTGCATGCAAAGTAGAAAGGATGTCCTCCATGGAGGTGTCAGTCCTCCTGCATGCGAAGTACAAAGGATGTCCTCCAGGGAGGTGTCAGTCCTCCCACATGCGAAGTACAAAGGATGTCCTCCATGGAGGTGTCAGTCCTTCTGCATGCGAAGTAGAAAGGATATCCTCCTGGGAGGTGGCAGTCCTCCTATACGATAATGAACATCGTAATGGTTTTGTTGTTCTGGGGCCTTATTACGAAGTTTGTTTGCAGACAGACAGACAGACAGACAGATTCTTTATTTAGGTCTCACCTTGTGCAGAGATTTAAAAACCCCCACAAGAGTTCACTAACAATAATAATACAACAATACAGCAATAAAAGTACACAAGTCAATCCTATGGTATTATGAGAGACTTTAAAACTATTAAAGACTACCAGAAATATTTAAAAAGTATTGTATTTAATGGGGTGTTGAGCGATTTATTACTATAAAGTATGGTGGGTCATAAGAGCCATCTCAGATTCTAATTAAGACAGTTAAAACAGGTTATTTTGTAAATCTAAAAAAACCAAAAAATCATATCTATCCGTTTTTAACCTTAAAGGCGCGGTACGACTACGAAATACGACGTAGGCGTAGTAACATAAAATTCAGTGGTAAAACCATGTTTAAAAGTACTATAAATAAGAAGTTTATTCCCTCCAGTTTTTCAGCGTCACGTTACAGAACATTTGTCTGATTTTGAAACCATCTGACGCTTTTCTTTCATTTTCTGTTATTGAAATTGGATTGTTAAAGGGACATTCCCGATTTTGCTGCATTGTAAGATGTTTCCGAAAAATTAAATATTTCTACGATTAAACTTACATATTAAAGGAACACACCCTAGTTACGGCTAGTTGTTAACCATTACGGCGTTGTTTTTCGCTATTAAACCCATTTTTTCACAAATAAAATTGCACTTTACTTACCGTTTATTATTTAGAATATACATTTCCATTCACCTGAAGTGTTTTTGGTAATCCTGGTTTTTGTAATACCACAAAATGCATTTTTCGTATTTCATAAAATCGCACGCCCGTCTGAGAAAAAACCGTTGAGCAGACAAGGTCTAATCTATTTTTGGTATATCACGTGACCGTTATCATTTTGGTTCGGTTTGTTTTCTCGTGCACGGTTCGCGCAATCAACATCCGATTTGTTGTTGTTCATTTGTGAGATTTTTCTTCACAGTTCGTGAACATTTTCAGTAACAATAAAGTTCAGACAAGTAAGTGTCTCAATACAAAACGTTACAAACCCTTAAAACCAATAATTACGATATCTGGAGAGGGGATACAACCAGGACAGAACAGTTGGAACATGTCCAGGAGAGGTGAAACGAACGCACCCCAAGTCTGTGAAATTTGTCGTGACGTAGGCATTGTTGTGCTTCGAGCGACATCTACCGGTGACATCAGAATACTAACTTTCAAAATTCTTTCAAGCAATTGGGACATGGGGATTCCCATGGTATTTATCGATATAAAACCTGCTTTTTCACTCCATTTGATAAAAACGTGATCTAAGTGTGTTACAGGTTTGTAGATTAACCAAATTATAATTTATTTTCGCTGGATGGAACTAGGGTGTGCGGCTTTAAATATATTTTCTTGTTTAGAATATCAGTGTCTGTATATTCAATGTATTTCTGGTCGTCTTAATATTTGTACCGGCCTCGGTGGCGTCGTGGGAGGCCATCGGTCTACAGGC
Source organism: Gigantopelta aegis (assembly GCF_016097555.1). Lineage (NCBI taxonomy): Eukaryota > Metazoa > Mollusca > Gastropoda > Neomphalida > Peltospiridae > Gigantopelta > Gigantopelta aegis. The sequence continues at coordinate 38,806,711 of NC_054702.1, forward strand.
TGGTAGGTACTGGGTTTGGACCCCAGTCGAGGCATGGGATTTTTAATCCAGATACCGATTCCAAACCCTGAGTGAGTGCTCCGCAAGGCTCAATGGGTAGGTGTAAACCACTTGCACCGACCAGTGATCCATAACTGGTTCAACAAAGGCCATGGTTTGTGCTATCCTGCCTGCGGGAAGCGCAAATAAAAGATCCCTTGCTGCTAATCGGAAGAGTAGCCCATATAGTGGCGACAGCGGGTTTCCTCTCAAAATCTGTGTGGTCCTTAATCATATGTCTGACGCCATATAACCGTAAATAAAATGTGTTGAGTGCGTCGTTAAATAAAAAATTTCTTTCTTTCTTTTTCTTTTCTTTCTTAATATTTGTAAGAAGCCTAAACTGGATTTTGTCTTTTTTAGGAAATAAAATGAAATTTAACCTAGTACAAATAGTAGAACCATCAGAAACACATTTAATATACAGCCACTAATATTTTATGCAGAAAAATATATTTGATATGTAATTACAATCGTTAAAAAGTCTCTGTTAGTCGATAACGTCGTACAAATTGCAGCAAACTTATGTCCCTTTAAAAGATATTCGTTGTATTATTAAAACCAAGATGGACGGCCAGATTAAAAAGAGAAACTAGCACATGATCATACGATTATTGTGTAACTTGTATTACTGATTAGTTACTGCTGAAATTAATGCTCTACATTGTCTCACTTGCACGGGTGCTAGAGTCCTGTGAACGGACTCTGATCTTGCTGGACTCAACTCGTGCCCGAGTACTCAAGTACTCGTGGAGACCCTAGTCGCATATATATCTCACGACTCCATTCTCGTCGCTCGGTCTGGGAACGATCCCCGTCGGTGGACCCATTGGGCTATTTCTCGTTCCAGCCAGTGCTCCACAACTGGTGTAACAAAGGCCGTGGTATGTACTGTCCTGTCTGTGAGATGGTGCATATAAAAGATCCCTTGATGCTATTCGAAAAGAGTAACCCATGAAGTGGCGACAGCCGGTTTCCTCTCTCAATATCTGTGTGGTCCTTAACCATATGTCTGACGCCATATAACTGTAAATAAAATGTGTTGAGTGCGTCGTCAAATAAAAGATTTCCCTCCTTCCTTCCATTCTCGTCGCATACAACTCCTACGACGGCCGTCGTATCCGATTTTAAAAAATGAATCGGGGCCCAACATATGCTGCTAGTCTGAGCGCGCACTACAACTCAACCTCACTCCAAGTTGTTAGTCTGAGCATCAACCTCATATCAACTGGATCGTCGCCAATCCACCGATCAAGCACAATACAGCATTGGTATAGGCCACGTAAAATCATCCAGTTGTGTACCCAAAAAGTGGCTTCTTAAAATAAATCAATTTATATCATATTAAAGGGACATTCCTGAGTTTGCTGCATTGTAAGATGTTACCGACTAATAAAATATTTCTACGATTAAACTTACATATTAAATACATTTTCTGGTTTAGAATATCAGTGTCTGTATATTCAATGTGTTTCTTGTCTTAATATTTGTAAGAAGCCCAAACTGGATTTTGTCTTCAGGAAATACAATTAAATTTAACCTAGTACAAGTATTAGAACAATCAGAAAAATGTTTAATATACAGCCACTTACTGTATTTGATTTGTATTATTCTATTTGATATGTAATTACAATCGTTAAAAAGTCTCTGTTAGTCGATAACATCTTGAAAATTGCAGCAAACTCAGGAATGTCCCTTTAAGATCATTTTGGTGAAAAAAAGGAGTAAAATTGCTACTAACCAAAATAGTTGCCTTTATGATACTAGCTAACCACCAACAACTAACAACTAACCAACTATCCTGAACAGACAGCCTAGATAGCTGAGGTGTGCCCAGGACAGCGTGCTTGAACATTAATTGGATATAAGCACGAAAATAAGTTGAAATGAATGAATGGATATGATACTAGCTGGTTTTATTTATAACTCTTAAATTAACATTATTTGTTCACAGGCATTTGAGGTTTATGGCCAGCACAGCATGGTTGAACCATAATTTGAAATAAGTACGAACATGATTGGCCAGTACTGATTAAAGGGACATACCCTAGTTTTAACCTGTGAAAATTAACACTAAGTTTAGTTAATCTACAAACCTGTAACACATTTGGATAAAGTTACAATTGACTGAAGGATGAGTTTATCACTTTGAAAAGGTGAAATACCCTCTAAAAATAGACAAAACCTCTATTACATAACTGGTTCTTCTCAGACGCACATGCGTTTTTAAAAATATTATAAATGCATTTTGTGATATTAAAACCAGGATGATAAAAAACACTTCGAATGTATGGAAATGGATAATCTAAACAATGAAATCTAAGTAAAGTATGATTTCAGTTATCAAAAACGGCTCTAATAGTCAAAAATATGCCTTAGTGTTTAAAAACTAGAGTATGTCCCTTTAAATTAGAAAAATAGATAAAAACTTGAAGCAAATTACTGAACAAAAAAGACAAATAAAAAACATAGTGAAAAAATTATAAATAAAAATGTATATAATTTACATTTGCTATTATAGGCTAGAATGGAATTTATGTGTTATTGTTTTTTTATTCTGGTCTTCATACGACATGTATGATTGTGTATACGTGTGTGTGTGTGTGTGTGTGTGTGTGTGTGTGCGCGTGCTCGGCATATGTATATATGCCACAAGTAAACATGGTTGGTATCATAATACAATGGAACATTCATTACATCATAATCGTGGTTCACTGGGTAGTTGTTAATCTGAGCGCACCCGTCTTAGGTCGAGAGTGTGGGAAACTACAACGCAACTGTCGAGTTGGCCAACTCCGCCGTGATAGTTGGTATTTTGAGCCCATTAGGCCCAAGGTTTGTATTAAACGCGCTCTGTCACGGATGGTTGACCTCATTACATAATTTTTTGTTAGTACTGTAGGGACAATATGACGCTATTCATATATCTATGGAAACGTACACAAAAGGGTCCGCTAAATTCATATACTCCCCCACCCCGTCCCCTGTTCAGAAAATGCACTGTTCGTACAGTATGTATTCCTCCTGTTTCAGATGGTTCGGTAACATATATACATTTGATTTGTACCTAAAAGTACTTTATTGAACCATCTACATAACCACCATATCACACTTATTATTGATATTTTACAAAAATAATTGAATTATGGGTACGGTCCATAATTCTGAGAAAAATAACGGCTATTTGGAGAGCAGAGGTGTGACGTATTATTTTGAGTCACGTGACGGGCATTCCCCGAATAACCGCAGTGCCAAAACGATTTACCAAGCTCGTGTAACGAGAACGCTTGCGACGTAGGGTAAATAGAAAAAAAAACCCAATGAAAATAAGTTATTAAAAATTAATAAAAACATGTACTGAATGATATTAAGCTTATACATTAATTTATTTTAGTAACAGAAGCATGTTAAACGTCGACAATCCCGACTAGTTAGGCCTTTGCATCTATAGGTAAATTATAGGTGTTTATATACGATGTGACTATATATACGAAGGCCGTGTCTATAGCCTCCACTAACAAGGGCTGGCTATATTCACAGCAAAAATGTATATAGGCGGTAAATAAGTACATGTATTTGATTGATCCATATTACCGAACCATCTGAAACAGGAGGAATACATACTGTACGAACAGTGCATTTTCTGAACAGGGGACGGGGTGGGGGAGTATATGAATTTAGCGGACCCTTTTGTGTACGTTTTCCATAGATATATGAATAGCGTCATATTGTCCCTACAGTACTAACAAAAAATTAATTATAATAAATAAATAAATAATGATGATGATGATGAATAAATAAATAAATAAAAATAACAATTACAAATTATCAGCGGCTGAGGTAGATTAACTGAAAGAGAAACTAACTACGGACAGTACACAAACCAACAACAGGGCTTGAACTTAATAATTTTTCACTGATTGCAATTTTGAGGCTGCTTACGTAAATTTTGTAAAAAAAAGTTAATTTTACCGTAAATAAATATGATTAAAAAGTTATTTTGCTGTATTTAGTCACATTTCAAATGCTCAAAATTGCAAGGGCCAATAAAACTCAAAATTTATTTTTTTATAGGCTACTAGTAAAGCTTAGACCACTCCCGGGTCCTCTTCTAAATTTATGTAACGTTTCTGTAACAACCGCCCCCATCTACCCCACCCCACCGCGACGTGATTTTACCAACATTATAATACAACAATTCAACCTAAATGTCAATTATTTATTATATTTTAGACTAATTAATTATATTCCAAAATATTGGCTTTGTAGAATAAAAGGTCATAGATTAAACCTGGAAATAGCTGAAAGTGATCCATTAATAACAAAAATACTAAACACTTATGATAACAAAATTATATACAATAGCTATATTACACGTATTCAATGTTCTTTAGAAAACATTTGTCATAAATGGTCCCAAAAACTCAACACTACAATCACCGAAACCATGTTATCACAATGCTTTGAACTTATACGAAAAACCACCATCGGCACTAAGACGCAAAATTTTCAGTTCAAACTTATACACCGTATATTAACCACGCATACTTACTTGCATAAATGTGGCATACTAGCAGATATTCTATGTACTTTTTGTTCGAATGAAGCGGAATCACAGAAATATTGAAAGATTCATATTGTCAGAAAAAGAAGACCAGTTCACAAGTAAATGGTATAATTTACAACTTTAGTAATTTAAAGGCGTTATTTCTCTATTCCTCTTGTTATTGTTTTCAAACCCATTGTACTTACAAATAAGTTCTAGTATACGTATCTTACACCCTTGAAACACCCATCATTTGGATAGAAACTATTGTTTCGTCATGTTTATTCTTCCTCTCCATTTTTCTGTCCCCCTATCATAAGTCTTAATTTTTCTTTTTAATTTTTAATTAAAAAAAAATTATGCTCTTCCTCTTCTTCGTTAAAAAACGTGTTGTCCTTACTACATTAGACACCCACGTAAAATAGTTAAAAACAACAACAACAAAACCTTTTGGTTGTCTATAAACCTTTCTTTATGTTCTTTATTCCCCTTCCTCTCTGTTCGCCACCCCCCCCCCCCCTTTTTCTCCCCCAATGCAAGCTCGTTTCACCTATCATTCTTGACCCTCAGATCATTTTAAAATGCGTATGTATGTATGTATGTAGGTAGGTATGTAGGTATGTAGGTATGTATGTATGTAGGTATGTAGGTAGGTAGGTAGGTAGGTATGTATGTATATGTATGTATATGAATACGGTTGTGCAGTATATGATAAGAAATGTAATGAATATAACTCCCATACATATCACATATTGTTTATATACATAATATGAAATATAAAACCTTTACCGTACCGTTATACAGGTACACATAATCATGTTATAATTTTATTATTGTTGTATATTGTAAGACGATGATTAAAGGCACCCCAACCTTGACATTGCCAGTGATTTGGGGGTAATAAAGGTTTAGAAAAAAAAGAGAAGTTTTCTGATAGACCATAAAAAAAAAAAAATAAAAAAATAAAAATACATGTAATAATAATAATAATAATAATACACAATTATTATTACTATTACTACTCAGGCGCGTGCGCAGGGGGGGAGTTTTGGGGGTCGACCCCCCCCCCCCCCCCCCCCCCCCCCCCCCCCCGCTCAAGGCCACCCGATCCCGGCCAAATATCTTTTTTTACATTCCTGTGAATGGATATGGAAGTACTGAAATGCGGCGCTCGGGGCGTCGGGCTTCTCCAGACACCTCGACCCCCCCCCCCCCCCATGCAAAATTTCCTGCGCACGCCCGTGCTACTACTACTACTACTACTACTACTACTATTATTATTATTATTATCAGCCTACTACTACCGTTTTGGGGTGGAGGGGCGGTGTTTTATCTGAAGGAGTTTTGGCTATAAAAATGTAAGATTAACGTGCGTGCATAGACGCACAAACGGCAGGCTGAACTTGTCCCTGCACGTAGAACTGGGTTAAATAATAATTAGTCAACCTTTTTTACGCTATACATTAAAACCGAAATACCACTTTGCGAACAAGTCAAAATAATTTGCACACGCGCCTAATAATAATAATAATAAAGATACCATCTATGTTTCCCCCAGATACTCGTCTGCATGGTTATGGTTGCGCTGACCGCTGTTAGCGCCTACCCACAGGGGCCACCACTTTGGTCCTGCGCAGAAATGTTCCCAACTAAGCATAAAGCTGATGCGCAGACGTCTACTCCGATCGTCAACATCACACTGACAGATGCACAAGGAAACGAAACGACGTCATACCAGGCTGGCGATAATATAACAGGTACCGAATGTCCAATTGTGGATTTGTGATTTTTTTAAAAGTGACTATCTCTTTCCCGTTAACACGGAGCCTTTTTCAATATTTACCTTTGTCTAACACCCAATAGCCGATATATAGGGCTATTTTTATTTCCAACTAGTGCACCATGACTGGTATATCAAAGGTCGTGGTATGTGCTATTCTGTCTATGGAATGGTACATATAAAAGATCCCTTGCTGCTAATCGAAAAGAGTAGCCCATGAAGTGGTGACAGCGGGTTTCCTCTCTCAATATCTGTGTGGTCCTTAACCATATGTCTGATGCCATATAATCGTAAATAAAATGTGTTGAGAGCGTCGTTAAATAAAACATTTCCTTCCTTCCTTCCGATATATAGTTTTGTGCTGATGTATTGTTAAACATCCATCCATCCATCCACCCATTAATTAATTAATTATATGATAATTAATTAATTAATTAATTCATTCATTCATTCATTCATTCATTCATTCATTCATTCATTCATTCATGCCATTAATACTGTAAACCTTCTGTGGGGTTTTTTTTTTTCATTTCAGTGACGGTGTCAACAGCGGATTCCCAAAATAGCGACATGTATTTTAAGGGTTTGTTCGTGCAAGCAAGACGAGCTAACTGCACGTCTGACAAAAAGTCGGAACCAGTAGGAACTTTCATCATTGATTCAAATAGTAAATTTTTGAAGACGATGGACTGCGAAAAAATGTCCAAGGTTAGATAGTATTCTCTAAGCGAAGAGTATAGTAATGGTTATGTTAGCTATGACAACTACGCGCTTTTATTATTATTTTTACAGGCCTCGGTGGCGTAGTGGTTAGGCCATCGGTCTACAGGCTGGTAGGTACTGGGCTCGAGAGAGGCATGGGATTTTTAATCCAGATACGGACTCCAAACCCTCAATGGGTAGGTGTAAACCACTTGCACCGACCAGTGATCCATAACTGGTTCAACAAAGGCCATGGTTTGTGCTATCCTGTCTGTGGGATGGTGCATATAAAAAGATCCCTTGCTGCTAATCGAAAAGAGTAGCCCATGAAGTGGCGACAGCGGGTTTCTTCTCTCAGTATCTGTGTGGTCCATAGGTCTGACGTCATATAACTGTAAATAAAACTGTGTTGAGTGCGTTGTTAAATAAAACATTTCTTTCTTTCTTTCATTATCATTTTCATTTGATGATTGTACAGTCCTGATATTAAACATGTGAACGCATGAGGTATATTTGAAACCCAACCTTCTAGATACAACCTGTTCTATCCAAAATGGTTTTTTTCTTCTAATTTTGGAGGCTTTTGGTTTATTTTTTATGTGTGTATGTATGTGTGTGTGTGTGTATGTGTGTGTACATGTGTGTGTATGTGTGTTTGTGTGTGTGTGTGTGTGTGTGTGAGAGAGAGAGAGAGAGAGAGAGAGAGAGAGAGAGAGAGAGAGAGAGAGAGAGAGAGAGAGAGAGAGAGAGAATGGGAGAGGAGGAGGAGAGAGAATTGGTGGGGGTTTTGTAAAGTATAAAAAACAAAATTGCTATTTTATATTTATCTTCTTTAATTCTGTCTTTGTTCAAACTCACACACTCTCTCTCTCCCTCTCTCTCTCTCTCTCTCTCTCTCTCTCTCTCGTCTCTCTCCTCTCTCAATCTCTCCCTCTCTCTCCGTCTCCTCCTCTCTCATGTGTGTGTGTGTGTGTGTTGTGTGTGCTGTGTGTTTGCCCGAATGTGAATATTGTCCCTGAGAGACCGAATGAGGAGAGAGATTTTTTCCCTTTGGGATAGAGAGAGAGGGGGGGGGGGTGTAGAAATTGTGCACCACAACTGGTCAAAGGCTGTGGTATGTGATTTCCTGTCTGTTGGGAAAGTGCATATAAAAGACCCCTTGCTGCATTAGGAAAATGTAGCGGCTTTCCTCTGTTGACTAAGAGTCAGAATTACCAAATGTTTGACATCCATTAGCCGATGATTAATTAATCAAGTGGTGTCGTTAAACAAAACAAACTTCATCTTCTGCCGTTCGAGAGCTAGACGGACATTTGGACGATTATGATCGCTCTCTCAGCTAGAGATAACTCTGTAGCTAAAACATGGAATTGCTGTCTGCTGCCTACCATCGGGTAGGCAAAGATTCCCGTTCTAATACACCAATAACCCTATGGTTTGACGTTAAATACCATTACATTGATAATTTTCGAGTTCGCTGATAAATATTTGACATATTAAATTCACTAATACACACACTGCAGGTCGAAAACCGTCACCACCTACGCGTTTGACAAGAACATTGTTGAGAGAGCGATCATAACCGTCCAAATGTCCGTCTAGCTCTCGAACGGTGGAGTACTCGGGCAACTTCCGGGAGTGCATGACTCGACACCCCTATAAATTTGTATCGCCGTCGTCTAGCCCCTACTCCTGCTAAAATTTCTGCCAATGCGTCTGTTTATATTCAATTATAGACGGCCCTAACCACTATGTTGGTCGGAAATGTCTTAAAATGGCCGTAAACGCAGGACAGAGCCTTTAACTTATACATAACACAATCATTAGACGTCTAAATCTGACCTGACCATTGCAAGGGGCAGGGCGTAGTCCAGTGGTATTTAATGTTAGCTTGATACGCGATCGGTCTAGGATCGATTCCCGTCGGTGGACCCATTGGGCTATTTCTCGTTCCAGCCAGTGCAACGTAACTGGTAGATCAAAGGCCGTGGTATGTGCTATCCTGTCTGTGGTATGGTGCATATAAAAGATCCTTTGCTTCTAATGGGTTTCCCCTCTTAGACTTGGTGAAAATTACCAAATGTTTGACATCCAATAGCCGATGCTTAATAAATCAATGTGCTCTAGTAGAATCGTTTGACAAAATAAACTTCTTTTGTTAACCATTGCAGAGTGCTGTAGCCCAAAAGGTCAGCATGAGGCAGACAACCCAGACATTCACTTGGACCGCACCCAGCTCCAAAGTAGGCCATGTGTATATACAGTGAGTTATGATACGTTTCTTTATTATACCGGTATTTGTTTGTCCGTCCGTCCGTCCGTCTCTCTCTCTCTCTCTCTCTCTCTCTCTCTCTCTCTCTCTCTCTCTCTCTCTCTCGGCCTCTCTCTCTCTCTCTCCCTCTCTCTCTCTCTCTCTCTCTCTCTCTCTCTCTCTCTCCCTCTCTCTCTCTCTCTCTCTCTCTCTCTCTCTCTCTCTCTCTCTCTCTCTCTCTCTCTCTCTCTCTCTCTCTCTCTCTCTCTCTCTCTCTCTCTGTGTCCACGCCACCCCCACCCCCCGCAATCAAACATTTTTTTTCTTGTTTTTGTTTACTGTATCAATTTTTTTTTTTTTATCCTACTGCCCCTTTTCTTTTTACTCCTTTGTTCCCGATCTGGCAATTCCTCCTATCTTTCAACTTCTTTCGCTGTCCACCTCCACATCCCAGTCCTTGTCTCTCCAACTGCGACAGGTGCTTGTCTCTTGTGGCTATCCGTGCCCAACACCTGTCATTCCCCATCAGCAGCTTTTAGCTGTGGGCTTAGTCTGACCACTTCGGAGAGTGTTCAGCAATTATTTCTGTCATTGTTAAGAGGCACTATGCTCCCCTACAACCGGCGATCGTTAGTTAATGCCGTGGATCAGACTGTATAAAATTTTATAAAATCATAGATACATACATAGTGTGCAGGTTTGATAAAAGAAAACACAAAACACAAACAAGGCATCGCAATGATTACATAATGGCTACACAAACAATAATAATGGCAATAAAATAAATAAATAGTAATAATTTTAAAGATCCATACTTTATTTACTACTTAAGAGAAACGTTTTGTTTCATTTATACACTTATGTACATGAAACAATATTTCTTTATTGTCTTCTTCGCTAAATCTATTGGCTGAAATCTTTGCAATGAATTCCAGAGAGTGCGTCTTTGCCTTTCATATAAAATGCATTCACAGAAAAAAATGATAATTTTTTTCAAAATTGTACCCACCACTGAACGAGGAATCAGTGCTAAGACCAACTCGATATCAGTCTGCTTTTAAATCACTACACCTATGTCTTAACTTGGTATGTAATACATTTTCTCTTCTATTACCAAATGAATAGTATGGCGCAACGCATGGGAAATCGGGTTTTATTGCTTTTTTAAATGAAGATATGTTTTGACAATTTCGAATTTCAGCCCGTAGAAGTTTGTCCCACCTTATCTTGCAAGCAATATTTTACACACCATGCAGCAATCTGCTGACTGCTAAATCAATGAACAAATAATAATTTTCAAGACATAAATTCAACCATGCAAATTTCAGCTGTATAGTTTGTTCTTATGACGTTTTATGCTCTTATGCTTGAAAATAATAAATAACGCGACTCAATAGATTTACGTTTTTTGTCGTAGGCCGATTGTTGGCCCGAGTACTCTGACTGTTAGAGAGCTAGACATACATTTGTAATGAGAGCGTATAACTGTCCAAATGTCCGTTTAGCTCTCTTACAGTCTGAGTAGGCCTACTCTGGCTAGCCGATTGTAAGCACGTGTGAACTTTTGATTGCATCAGTTATTTAAATGTTTCTGCATTGTTGGTTGAAATAACAATTAAATAGGGGTTTTTTTCAACTAATAGTTATAACAAAATTACAAAGCAGTTCAAAACTATACTAATAAAAGTATGAAATAATCATCAAAAAGAACCCATGCTACCTCGGAGTCTAGGGTCAGTTTGGGTGGGTTTTTATTTTATTTTATTACAATCAATTGATTTATAGAAAGGCAATACTGCGGCTTTTTTTCTTTCTTTCTTTCTTTTCGGAGCTTCTTTCTTCCTTTCTTTCATTATTTCTTTCAGAGCTACGATTGTGAAGAACGTTAAGACGTTTTGGACCGGTGTAGCGTCAAACTTTCTGAAAGATAATGACGACAAAAGCAAGCCACAAGTCTGTCCCGTGCGCAAGAAAAATGCTGCTAACGTCAAAACACCCGTCGTTGCTGTTGTTGTTCTAGGGCTTTGTATCAGCATGGCCAATTTTGTCTCTTTCTCATAGACTACTCTGTTTACAAATCAACTGTCTCACAGATGAGAGTCCTTAAAGACTATTTTGATATCGTAAATATATCATCTTAATTTAGTGTCATTTTTAAAACAAATTATCCAAAAATATGTA
>NC_054702.1:38820709-38860709 GCF_016097555.1 Gigantopelta aegis
ACTTCACTTCCCTCCAACAAACCGTTTGGTTTGTTTAACGTTACCACTTAGAGCACATTGATTTATTCATCATCGGCTATTGGATGTCAAACATTTGGTCATTTTAACATATAGTTAGAGAGGAAACCCGCTACATATTTACATTAGTAGCAAGTAATGTTTTATATGCACCATCCCATAGACAGCACATAACACGGCCTTATAAAAGTCGTGGTGCACTGGCTGGAGCGAGAACTAACTCAATAGGCCCACCGACGGGGATCGATCCCAAACCGACCGCGCATCAAGCGAGCGCTTTACCACAGGACTACGTCCCGCCTCCATCCACCAAGGTAGTTACAGTATTGCATACAATAGGGAAAATTTAAAGAGTGCTTTGGGTTGGGATGTATCTTAATGGTTGTAACGACCCCATGATGTACGAATTGTCTTTGGTTCGAAGCTTCCACCAACAGAAGCGTAGTCTGCGGGGTCGGATACTGGACGAAACCCACCTCACACGCCCCCTGCTGACGATAAAATATTTTTTTACAGAGTAATATTGAGCTATTCTTATAGGTGTCCAGGGAAAATGTAGACTAACGTTTCAGTTAGATTTATACCAAGGTCCAGCCACGCTACGCTCCTGGGACCATATTTTCCAAGCCATCTTAGCACTACGAAATCGTAAAACCATCGTAGGTTGTGACGTCACTACAGCACACGCCATAGTGACGTCATAGCTTACGATGGTTTTACAATTTCGTAGGCTAAGATTGCTTCGAATATATATATATATATATATATATATATATAGAAACAGTCAAACTTCGATAATTCCACCTTCGATCTCTCGATCTGAAGCGACGGTCCCGGCCGAGTTGCTATACAAACTAGTAATGACGGCCTTCGAAAACTCAAACTTCGAAAACTCGATAAACTCGATCTCTCGACCTAATTCTTTGGTCCCGCCATAAAGATTTAATAGAGTATGCACCTCTAAAACTCAGCGCGGGTTGATTGATCAAACTGTCATTGCCGATAGTATTTTAAAGACGAATGTATTGTCAATCATGTCAGTCAGCGAAGCGCGCCTGTCTCTTGTCACTGTAAAATAGTGTTATTGTATGTTCCCCATATACCGTTGTGTAACGGCCTGAACGTAATAAAGTTCTGTTCTGTTCTGTATTGTTCTGTGGTCTTGGCTGTCGAGGATTAACATTCAGAACAATTTTTTTTCAGATTTCATTAAATGCCTTGGAATAAGTTGATAATTTATTTTATTGTTATTGCTGTATTACCCAATGTTACTAGCTAAATAAAATGCTGGATTACGGATTGTAGGAATACAACCAATATACATATTGTATTCATCTGGATTAGAAAATAATGCAAGAAAATAGATGTTCGGGTAATTATGTCATTTAAAAATAGTTTTTGTTTTCAGTAATTAATGAAAAATAAATGTGTGAAAGCAGCATAATAATTCCAGATATCACAGATATTAAAACATCAAACTACAGTAGGCTATAAATAAAATACAGTCAGGAATATTGGTGGCTGCCAATGGTTTTGATGGTTCATTATGAAAGTCAGCATGAATGATCATTTTAAGTCCCCACACCTGGTAACTTGAAGACGCCCACACCCATCATACAGGATTTCCTCCCAACACTAATGTTCAGGACATTAAGTCATTACTTCATACAGGTACAGTCATGTTGGTGTTTCCTTCCTCAGACAGTGTACTTTTTTAATTCTGATATTTCTTTAATATTGGTGTACTGTAGTTAACACGTCATTTATTATACTACTAACTTGAATCATAGCACCTAAAAGCCCCACTTTATTAGCAAATAGTGTAGTACAGTTTCACTCCCATCTACAGATTAGTAATAAAGTGTCAACAAACCCCCACTTAAAAGCCCCACTTTATTAGCAAATAGTGTAGTACAGTTTCACTCCCATCTACAGATTAGTAATAAAGTGTCAACAAACCCCCACCTAAAAGCCCCACTTTATTAGCAAATAGTGTAGTACAGTTTCACTCCCATCTACAGATTAGTAATAAAGTGTCAACAAACCCCCACCTAAAAGCCCCACTTTATTAGCAAATAGTGTAGTACAGTTTCACTCCCACCTACAGATTAGTAATAAAGTGTCAACAAACCCCCACCTAAAAGCCCCACTTTATTAGCAAATAGTGTAGTACAGTTTCACTCCCATCTACAGATTAGTAATAAAGTGTCAACAAACCCCCACCTAAAAGCCCCACTTTATTAGCAAATAGTGTAGTACAGTTTCACTCCCATCTACAGATTAGTAATAAAGTGTCAACAAACCCCCACTTAAAAGCCCCACTTTATTAGCAAATAGTGTAGTACAGTTTCACTCCCACCTACAGATTAGTAATAAAGTGTCAACAAACCCCCACCTAAAAGCCCCACTTTATTAGCAAATAGTGTAGTACAGTTTCACTCCCATCTACAGATTAGTAATAAAGTGTCAACAAACCCCCACCTAAAAGCCCCACTTTATTAGCAAATAGTGTAGTACAGTTTCACTCCCATCTACAGATTAGTAATAAAGTGTCAACAAACCCCCACTTAAAAGCCCCACTTTATTAGCAAATAGTGTAGTACAGTTTCACTCCCATCTACAGATTAGTAATAAAGTGTCAACAAACCCCCACCTAAAAGCCCCACTTTATTAGCAAATAGTGTAGTACAGTTTCACTCCCATCTACAGATTAGTAATAAAGTGTCAACAAACCCCCACCTAAAAGCCCCACTTTATTAGCAAATAGTGTAGTACAGTTTCACTCCCACCTACAGATTAGTAATAAAGTGTCAACAAACCCCCACCTAAAAGCCCCACTTTATTAGCAAATAGTGTAGTACAGTTTCACTCCCATCTACAGATTAGTAATAAAGTGTCAACAAACCCCCACTTAAAAGCCCCACTTTATTAGCAAATAGTGTAGTACAGTTTCACTCCCACCTACAGATTAGTAATAAAGTGTCAACAAACCCCCACCTAAAAGCCCCACTTTATTAGCAAATAGTGTAGTACAGTTTCACTCCCATCTACAGATTAGTAATAAAGTGTCAACAAACCCCCACTTAAAAGCCCCACTTTATTAGCAAATAGTGTAGTACAGTTTCACTCCCATCTACAGATTAGTAATAAAGTGTCAACAAACCCCCACCTAAAAGCCCCACTTTATTAGCAAATAGTGTAGTACAGTTTCACTCCCACCTACAGATTAGTAATAAAGTGTCAACAAACCCCCACTTAAAAGCCCCACTTTATTAGCAAATAGTGTAGTACAGTTTCACTCCCATCTACAGATTAGTAATAAAGTGTCAACAAACCCCCACCTAAAAGCCCCACTTTATTAGCAAATAGTGTAGTACAGTTTCACTCCCACCTACAGATTAGTAATAAAGTGACAAACTTGGGACCAATGTTATTTTTATGTAGGTACATTGCCACATTTGCACTATTTCATCAGTGGGGTCGAACTAATTTGTGGTTAACTGAATCGGGGACGAAACGTCTGGTACCCACATTAAGACTGGCTATCATTCTGCATTACGCTTACATTACTATTAGAGTTGCACTTTTCGCGGCAAAATCTAACAATGATTTGTACAAATTTACATTGTTTATAGTTTAACTTACTTGAATAAAACAATATCGGTAGGTATATTAATTAATTAATATTAATGTCATGAATGTGTCACAGATTACTTGTAGCCAAATATTATTTAGTGAAATGTTGCATATGAAGGCATACGAAAAGAACTTAAGAAGAGAATTGTGGATCCGTTTTTCTTTTTTTTCTTTTTTTTGGGGGGGGGGGGGGGGGGGGGTTCGTACGATCGCAAGTGTTCTGTTATATGTTCAGGTTTTTACCCACCGTGGCGAAGTTGCATGCATCGCCACAGAACCGATGTCTGCCCGTAGTAATTACTATATGATATTTGATATATCTTTAAAATGAATACATAAACTACATAACAAGTAAGACAAATTTCATACATGGCTTCAGTTTACTCGATTGTCAAAAACATTTTCATTGGTCGGCTGTTGACAAATACAGCCAGTAAACAAACGTCTTAGTAATAGTACGAAACTGTCGATAATACCAAGTTCAGGTTGAAATGGAGAATACAGAATGATAAACGCGGTTTAATAAACTCGGGATTTAAAAATATAGAACATTTAAAATATATTTAGAAATGGTTGCTTCCAAACAAAAAAAATAATGATAGCGAATTTGGAAAAAAAATCCGGATATTTGGCATTAATTCCGGAATTCCGGATATGTGTTAAAAATTGCAGATTTTTCGGAAAATTTCGGAAAGTTGGTCGCCCTGCTACTCACCGTGACAAAAGTTCCTGACATAGATTTTGAGAGAAAAGCTGTAGCTAGACGCGGGCTAAATAATCACGTAATCTTTAATTAGGTATTCTCGGATTACAACCACGATAGAAAGAAAAACACATACATGTAGGAACCCGCTTAAAGGTTATAAAATAACAGTGCAATGAGTCATTGTAGATTGTATATGAAAGCCTGAAAGGTGCACACCTTAGACCCAGTTCCACGAAGCGATCTTGGCACAGACCACTGACCTATTTAACGGCCTAACAAAGTATTACCTAAACAAAAAATAATTTGATTTGTCCCTAAACGTACTTTATTCAACCATCTTTATAACCACCATACTCCAGTTATTAATGATATTTTGTAAAAAAAAAAAAAAAAAAAAAAATTGAATTATGGCAATGGTCCATAATTCAAAAACTAAAATTGCTGAGAGGATTGACATGGATTTCACTCCATCGTGATTCAGTTAAGGTGATGCGATATTTTGATTTGGTTTCCAACAATTAATGTAATTTTTATTTGCTATTCATTTTTAGAGAAATAAGGTCTTTAAATCCGTGACAGTATGCCTTTAAGTGCCAAAGGTAAAATAATAATAATAATAATAATAATAATAATAATATAATAATACCCCCACCCCACCAAAAAACACTCAAAAAACAACAACAAAAAACAAACAAACAAACAAACAATCCAACAACAACAACAACCCACAACAAAAACCAGCAACAGAACTAGAGAAACAGTACTTGTAATTTAAATGATCAAAACCGCCTTTAATGGTGAAACATACGTAATAGTGTTTAAAAACTAGGGTCTGTCTGTATGTATATAATATTGGTGCAGATACAGTATCGTCTTGCTATGGTATTAAGCTTATGACCTTTCTTTCCGGACAAATTGTCGCAATTTTTACATATTTATAATACTTAATTAAAGGGACATTCCTGAGTTTGCTGCAATTTCTAAGACGACTGTAATTACATATCAAATATATTTTTCTGCATAAAATATTAGTGGCTGTATATTAAACGTGTTTCTGATCGTTCTAATATTTGTATTAGGTTAAATTTCATTTTATTTCCTAAACACGATTTGTTTTCGTACGTAAGAAATTATTTGAAGACAAAATCTAGTTTGGGCTTCTTACAAATATTAAGACGACCAGAAACACATTGAATATACACACTGATATTCTAAACAAGAAAATATATTTAATATGTAAGTTTAATCGTAAAATTATTTTATTAGTCGGAAACATCTTACAATGCAGCAAACTCAGGAATGTCCCTTTAACAGCTGTTGGTTAAAATTTTGCTGTGGTGACGTTAAACTCTCAATATTCCTTTCCCTTTCAGTACAGAAATTTTCCTGTGTGGCGTGTAGGTCGCCGGTTTGGGCGAGACCATACTGTCCGTGCGGTAACGCGCTCGATAAATGGGGCTGTCCGACCGTATGTTGCAGGAGCTGTAAAGGTAAATTCATTTCATTTCAACTTATTATAATCCAATTAAGGTTAAAGCACGCTGTACTGGGCACACACCTCAGCTATCCGGGCTGTCTATTCAGGACAGTGGGTTAGTGGTTAGTGAGAGAAAAGAGGGTGTAGTGGTCTTACACCTACCCATTGAGTCGTTAAAACTCGCTCTGGGTGGGAGCCGGTACTAGGCTGCGAACCCAGTACCTACCAGCCTTACGTCCACGACACCATCGAGGCTGGGTAAGAAAAGGTAAATATATTTAATAATTAATATATAGTTCAATTAAGGTATTTAATTCACTCTCTCATTCACTCAGCCAAACCTACCCATTCACTCACTCACCTACCCATTCACTCACTCACTCACTCACCTACCCATTCACTCACTCACCTACCCATTCGCTCACTCACTTACCTACCTATTCACTAAAACGCACTCACCTACCCATTCGCCCACTCATAAAAACGCACTCACCTAAACACACTCACTCACTCACCTAAACTCATTCATTCACTCACTCACCTAAACTCACCCAGTCGCTCACTAATCTAAACTCACTGGCTGATTCATTTCATTGATTCATTCAACCACTCACCCAAACCTGCCCGATCTCACTCACCCGAACTCTGTTACTCATCCACCCACTCACTCATTCACTGATTCATTTCATTCATTCTTCCTTTCATTTTTCCATTATTTCATTCATTCTTTTCTCTTTCATTCATTCTTTTTTCTGCATTCTTTCTTTCTTGAGCTCACTCACTCACTAATTGATATATTTATTTTATTTCCAGTGTCATTCATTCATTCATTCATTCATTCATTCATCCATTCTTTGTTCTTTCATTCATTCTTTAATTAATTAGTTCACTCACTCACTCACTCACTCATTCTTTCACTGATATGTTTATTTTACTTCCAGTGTCTGCCTGGTGTGACCCTCACACGATAAAGTACTGCCCTCTCAAGTGTCTCGCCGGTTACTGCCACCACCTCAACAACGGCTGCCCCACTTGTAAGTGCAGGTTACCGTACTGAGCTGCAGGTTACCGCACTGAGCTGCAGGTTACCGTACTGAGCTGCTGGCTGGGAGTCTCGAGAAACCTGGGTTCCAAAAACAAATCCGTCTCAGTAGTCGACCTCCTGGGTCCATGAAGTGAACGTGTGTAAATGTGTTTGAATGTTTGAAAGAATAAATAAATATTTTTCAATAAAAAAAAAAAAAAAACCCTACAAAATTAGTTATTGGTGGTATTGGTATTGGTTAGTCCATATGATTGTGTAATTTCGTGTCTTCTTTTTTTTTTGAAAATCAAAATTCCACTTGATTCTGTATAATTATGTCATACAGGTCTAGAAAAATAGGGTGGTATTTTTTTCTAAACATGTTAAGTGTATCAAATTCAAGATGGCCGCCATAATACATACATAGCTTGATTGTATAGTTATACAACTATGGCCGTCATAATACACACATAACTTGGTTGTATTGTTTTTTCAGGCACGAAATCACAAAACATATAAAAAGGTGTTGTCTTAACGATACGCCACCACAAAAACACCACTAGAGTACATTGATTTATGTATTATTGGATGTCAAACATTTGGTAATTTTCCAGCACGAAAAGGAATACCAGCTATTGGTGGGTGGGGGGGGGGGGGGGGGGGGGGGGGGAGGACATTTTAAAATTTTATTTTATTTATTTATTGTTGGAACGAGGATAATTGACCATGCGACCTATTGTACCTCATCATAGCAAAGCGACCTTATATCTTAGTCAAAACTACACTATTAAGTGTTAAACCTATACCAATTCCCATAACACTTTTTTTTTGGTTTTACATAAACAATTTATATGTTAATAAAAAAATGTTTTTTTTTACAAATTAACATCAAATTGTATTGATTAAATCTCATTTTTAATACAGCGGTGAAGACGAAATGCAGTTATTAGTATGAAATGTTTTATTTAACGACGCACTCAACACATTTTATTTACGGTTATATGGCGTCAGACATATGGTTAAGGACCACACAGATTTTGAGAGGAAACCCGCTGTCGCCACTACATGGGCTACTCTTTCCGATTAGCAGCAAGGGATCTTTTATTTGCGCTTCCCACAGACAGGATAGCACAAACCATGGCCTTTGTTGAACCAGTTATGGAGCACTGGTCGGTGCAAGTGGTTTACACCTACCCATTGAGCCTTGTGGAGCACTCACTCAGGGTTTGGAGTCGGTATCTGGATTAAAAATCCCATGCCTCGACTGGGATCCGAACCCAGTACCTACCAGCCTGTAGACCGATGGCCTAACCACGACGCCCCAGAGGCCGGTTTATTAGCAATAGATAACAACACAGTTAAAGGTTTTTTGTTTAACGACACCACTAGAGCACACTGATTTGTTAATCATCGGTTATTGGATGTAAAACATTTGCAAGGGATCTTTTATATGCACGATTCCACAGACAGGATAGCACATACCATGGCCTTTAATACACCAGTCGTGGTGCACTGGCTGAAAAGTTGTTTATGTCCAGCTTTGTACAGAGATGTAAAGACATTCATTTTCAACACTGGCATGATACAATTAATTCTTCTAATTGTTAAAGGCACATTCTTCTTATAAAACTCTTTTAGAAACAGAAAAGTATATATTATATTTGTCACAATACAAAGATCTCTTGAGAATTTTTTCTAAATTTAGGGGTTTGTCACATAAATTAACAGTACAGAAAAGCAGATATAATCCAGTAATAGAAATGAAACTATCTGTTTAAAGTGTAATCTTAATCAAGTGGAAGATGAATATCATTTTCTTTTAGTATGTCCATAATTATTATGCTTTGAACAGGAAATATTTCATATCAAAATACTTTATAGTAACTCCTTCAAGAGAAAAACTTAATCTATTGATTTCTACCCAAAATATTAAGTGTATTAAAGGAATAGCCTCGTTTTAAAAAAGAAATCTGCCAGTTTAAATTGATTATACCTGTATTGTAAATTTGTACACGTGTAGCGCACAATTAATTTGTTTTTAAAAGTAGTTATCTTGGTCATGTGGCCTCAATAACTGAATAAATATCTTGTCTTGTCTTGTCTTATAAAATAAAATGATGTAAAACATCGTGTAAAGAGCTGTGTCAATACTAATGATAACCACTGTTACACTGTATTTGGAGAAATGTCATGGAAAATCATTTGCCATTCCTGTTTGAAAACATTTTTTAGCAGACAGAAAGACAAACAAAACAAAACGAAACGAAACAAAACAAAACAAAACAAAACAAAGAAATAAACAAACAATAAAAAAATAATCTTATTCTAATATATTGTCTCTTTTGTTTTCGAAATTAATTACGAAACACAAGCAAGAAAAATGTAATCGTGCAAAGCTGAATAGATTACAGATAACTGTATACAATAATAAAATGTGTTTTAATTGTATGTAATTTTCAATCTAAAATAAATTGAAGAACAAATATTTTATATTAAGATTTTTATTTGCTACATCTTAATTTTATCAGGGATTTTCTGTATTTTTTTAAAGTGTGACGCCATTGCAAAATGGCTTTAATTATAACTCACAAAATGTACATAATCATTAGTAGTTTCAATTGTAACTGTTTAACCTGTTTACTCTGGCAATTATAGTAAACTGTTAAAATTTACATAGAGAATACTACATGAGCGGCCGTTAGATACCATTTATCTTATACATTTACGTATGCGTTTTTAAACAACGAGTTGTAAGATAAACGGTATTTAACGGACACGAATGTAGTTTTCTATTTCTTACATATCTTCAGAAAACAGTTTAAAAATAAATTTAAACGTCTTTTCCAACTAAAACCTATGTACGGGCCTAGCGCTTACAGTTAACTTGTGCGTCACGGGGCAAGATAATTTTCTTTGTTATTTATTTGTTAGAACAGACCTTCAGGGTAAACACTCGGGTGGTCTGCTTTGCTGGAAACATTGCAAACAAAACATATGACCATATATTCATGTATACTGCTTTCTGTTAAATCGCGGGCTCTATTGAATCGGGACATTTGAGATTTCATCAATTGTTTTAGCAATTAACCCACCTAGAGTTTAAATACTTTCCCTGTTGGACAAGCTTTTTTTTTTCAAGTTCAAGTTCTTTATTTGTCTTAAGTTAAAAAAACTTATCAGCATAAATACATACATATATAATCACATTATATATACAAATATACAAATAAAGGTGGAGAGTGATTTAAGAATTTAGCAGAACTACAGACAGTAACCAGCCATGAAAACTGAAGTATATCCATGTTGTTTTTAAATTTTATTTTCGCATAATTAATTTGTTTTTATACATGAACCTAAATTGCCCAAAAGCCCAACATCTGTATATACATTAAAACAACTGTAGTTTTCATATTTTGTAACTATCAAACCCTACACATATGTCAAACTGTTGTATGTATGTATGTATGTATGTATGTGTATGTTTATATTTACATGCAAATGAGTAATGTCAGAGAAACTGTAAAATTACATGTCAATATTATTTTTATGGAAGCAGATAAGGGCTGTAAAAATTAAAACCGTAAAATAAAAGGCAGATCAGTAATGAACTTCACATCAAAAGACTGTCTATTAATACAGCATAACATTTCAGTGTTTTATTCAAATAAATATTAGATGGTTATTTAGATTTTAAAATATGTATAATAATAAAAATCATCAAAGCTGTGGAAAACCAAATGAAGTTTGAACCACCTACTTTTGAGGTATTAAACACCTTGCAGCAATTTGTAGACTGCTAAATTTATAAGAATATCTATCGGAATAGTTCCCTTTTTATCATCTGCTGTATAAAATATATTCAACTGTGCGAATGTCAGCTATTATTTTAATCGTTATGATGTCGTTATGCTTCCATATTTGAAAATATAAATAACGTGAAACAATAGCGTTGCCACTTTTCATTCAGTCAGTTCTCGGGATCTTTTTCGTTTTACCTTGTTGGGCCATTTACGAATTTAGAAAGTATTAAGTTTTTAATTAAGTAATAATAATACATTTGCCAGTCAGTTTTAATATTAGTGCTGCAACGATAAACCAGTATACCGCAGTATTGCAAATCTATACGAACCGCGGTACAGTTTCGCATATCGCAATTTTTATACGTTGTTGTTTCCTTGGAATATGTTTTACCAGAAGTAAGCTGATGTCTTTGAATAAGCCTATCCTTTTTTTTTCTTTCTTTTTTGTAATTTTAAGAAAATAGCCCCTCCGCTACACCCCCCACTCCACCCACCCACCCCCGCCATTCATAATAAATATCTACTATACCGTGATCATCCAGGGGCGGGACGTAGCTCACTGGGATCGATTCCGGTCAGTGGACCCATTGGGCCTATTTCTAGTTCCAGCCAATGCTCTACAACTGGTGTAACAAAGGCCGTGGTATGTACTATCCTGTCTGTGGGATCGATTCCATATAAAACATCCCTTGCTGCCAATCGAAAAGAGTAGCCCTAGAAGTGGCGACAGCGGATTTTCTCTCTCGATATATGTGTGGTCCTTAATCATATGTCTGACGCCATATAATCGTAAATAAAATGTGTTGAGTGTGTCGTTAAATAAAATGTTTTCCTTTCATTCTACCCTATATTTCAGACCACATCTCCACAAAAACAAAAATTGATACAAATAAATGAGTGCTTCGTTTTCTATGGCTGTCAGTATATTACATTTTAAACCCATACCAACTCGCATAACATATTTCGCAATAAAGCCTGTCACGGGGATTCTATAATACCCGTAACTGAATAAAACACGATTGTCCAAATCTCTCTCCTAACTGTATATCTATTAGATCTCCCTGTAACAGGCAGTTCAAAACCCGCGTTGGCTCGTCTAGGTATGATCAGAGATACGATCTTATATAAAGTATATATTGTTATAGCACGTTTAGTTCACCAGAAAACACAACAAAAACACAATACACTTTGGAATCTGTATAAACTTACGCTGACAAATGTACAGCCGCAGTAGTTAATTAATAACAACAATAATAACAACCCAGAACTGATCACTTAATTAGTTAATCTCTATGTGTCTAGTTTACACAATATGCGAATCACTTCACCGTGACACAACACCCACACGTGTGATAATTGAGAAACGCTTCTAGGGGAACTTAATTAATAAAGGAATTACAACACTATTCCTAACTGGTTAATTTTTAATTAACCCTAACTACTCCTTCAGTAACCTTGTAACACAGAATTAATACTGGTACCTATCACAATAAAGACAATAACCTACAGTTTACCTAGGTCTTCTAGGATGACTGGCTAAGCTTTATATTACCAAATACTCGTATAAATATAGACCAGTAAGACTACGATTTACTTCGTCAGATGACCGAAGACACTGTCTAAATAATATTGGTATAATACAGTATTAAAATATTTAAAGTCACATCAATCACATCAAGGTTATACAACAGAGCAGAAATAATATATTTACCAAAGTCCAAACGGACAACGTTCCCGGGAGGCCTTCCTTTTTGGTTCTCCCATAACTCTAAAATTCTAGCTATTTATTATAAAATCAGAAAATCGCCTGGGGGTACAAGGCGGTCCTCCCCCTATCATCTGATATTCCACCTCTCCCAGAGACGCATTTTCCCCTTTGATCGCCAGACTTACTGACGCCATCGTCGCCAAATCACGGTTGTAAAAACCGCACTCGCAGAGGTATTACGTAACTACTAGCCATATGGCTCCGCATCTGGGCTGGGTGTGTATTAGACGACCATCGCGCAGAGTATTACGTAACAAGTTGCCCAACTAGCTAAGTGCATTTGGAACTGCACACGGCCTTCTAAAACAATTAATATCGCCACAGGCGAAAAGAGATTAAGAGCATGTACCGTCACAAAGCTCATTGTAAATGAAAACATTTCTTAATAAATTACCATAAAATTCCATAGGTTAAATCACCCTTTTTTGATACAGATAGAGAAGCAACTGATCGAACATTCTATTCAAGGTAAAGCAAGTGCACGTGCAGTTCTATCTTTAGTGTGTGTTATTGTTGTTTTGATGCGCGGTCGGTTTGGGATCGATCCACATCGGTGAACCCATTGGGCTATTTGTCGTCCCAGCCAGTGCACCACGACTGGTGTATCAAAGGCCGTGGTATGTGCTATCCTGTCTGTGGAATTGTGCATATAAAAGATCCCTTGCTACTAATGGAAAAATGTAGCGGGTTCCCTCTCTGACTATGTCAAAATTACCAAATGTTTTACATCCAATTGCCTATGATAAATAAATCAATAAATAAATAAAGTTTTTTCGTGGTGGCGTATCGTTATGTTTTGTGATTCCATACCTTTAAAAACTATACAACCAAGCTATGTATGTATTATGGCGGCCGTAATTGTATAAAGCCCCGGTCACACTGTCAAGGATCAGGACGACGGGTTAGCCACGGATACGATCCGGCATCATTCGTGACAATCCGTTGTGGTTCGTACTAAACTGTACCGATATTTAGCGATCCATAGCGACCCGCAGCGCTCCCCATTGTCAACTAAACCCTATCCTTAATAATCCTTGGTTTATTCATCGAAAACCGTTGTTAAACCGTGGGGTATCCATAGGGAACCGCGGATAGACCACTATCCGGGGTAATCCATGAGATTTTCATCCGTCGTGGATCCGGCCAGATGATTCTTGACAGTGTGACCGGGGCTTAACTATACAATCAAGCTATGTATGTATTATGGCGGCCATCTTGAATTTGATACACTTAACATGTTTCGAAAAAAATACTACCCTATTTTTCTAGACCTTTATGACATAATTATAGAGAATCAAGTGGAATTTTGATTGACCCCCCCCCCCCCCCCCCCCCCCCCCCACACACACACACAAACACACGAAATTACACAATCACATGGACTAACACAACACCACTAATAACTAATTTTGTAGGTTTTTTTGTGTTTTATTGAAAAATATTTATTTATTCTTTAAAACATCCAAACACATTTGCACACGTTCATTTGATGGACACAGAAGGTCGACTACTGAGACGGATCTGCCTTTGGAACCCAGGTTTTTCGAGACTCCCAGCCAGCAGCTCCGTACGGTAACCTGCAGCTCAGTACGGTAACCTGCAGCTCAGTACTGTAACCTGCAGCTCAGTACGGTAACCTGCACTTACAGGTGGGGCAGCCGTTGCTGAGGTGGTGGCAGTAACCGGCGAGACACTTGAGAGGGCAGTACTTTATCGTGTGAGGGTCACACCAGGCAGACACTGGGAGTAAAATAAACATATCAGTGAAAGAATGAGTGAGTGAGTGAACTAATTAATTAAAGAATTAATGAAAGAAAAAAGAAAGAATGAACTGATGAATGATACTGAAAATAAAATAAATATATTGATTAGTGAATGAGTGAGCTCAAGAAAGAATGAATGAAAGGGAAAATACTGAATGAAAGAATAAAAAGAAAGGAAGGAAGGAAGAAAGGAAGGAAGAATGAATTAATGAAGGAAGGAAGGAAGGAAGGAAGGAAGGAAGGAAGGAAGGAACGAACGAACGAACGAACGAACGAACGAACGAACGAACGAATGAAATTAATTAGTGGATGAGTGAGAGAATTCGGGTGAGTGAGATTGGGCAGCTTTGGGTGAGTGAATGAATGAATCAATGAAATGAATCAGCCAGTGGGTGGGTGAGTTTAGATGAGTGAGCGACTTGGTGAGTTTAGATGAGTGAGTGAATAAATGAGTTCAGATGAGTGAGTGAGTTTAGGTGAGTGCGTTTGGTGAGTGAGCGAATGGGTAGGTAAGTGACAAATACCTTAATTGAACAGTAATGTACATGTACGGGTGCTATATATTAATCATTAAATATATTTACCTTTTTTTACCGGCCTCGGTGGTGTCGTGGTTAGGCCATCGTACATAAGGCTGGTAGGTACTGGGTTCGCAGCCCGAGCGAGTTTTAACGACTCATTGGGTAGGTGTAAGACCACTACACCCTCTAACAACTAACAACTAACCCATTGTCCAAGATAGACAGCCCAGATAGCTGAGGTGTGTGCCCAGTAGAGCGTGCTTGAACCTTAATTGGATATAATACGTTGAAATGAAGTGAATTTACCTTTACAGCTCCTGCAACACACGGTCGGACAGCCCCATTTATCGAGCGCGTTACCGCACGGACAGTGTGGTCTCGCCCAAACCGGCGACCTACACGCCACACAGGAAAATTTCTGTACTGAAAGGGAAAGAAATATTGTGAGTTTAACGTCACCACAGCAAAATTTTAACCAACGGCTGTTAAGTATTATATTTATTATTTAGAATATTAATTTTCATACACCTGACTTCTGTTTTTGTTTCTTCTTTTTTTGTTGTTGGTTTTTTGGGTGGTTTTTTTTTGGGGGGGGGTTGGGGGTGGAGGAGTGGGGGGGGGGGGGTTGGAGAGTTGTTTTTAGTAGGGGGTATTTTTTTTTTTTTTTTTTTTTTTTTTTTTTTTTTACCTTATGCACTTAAGTAATCTTAGAGGACGGGATTTGGCTCAGTCGGTTGAGTGCTCGCTTGAGATGCTTGCGTCGCAGGATCGAGCCACCTCGGTGGATCCATTCAGCTGATTGGGTTTTTCTCGTTCCAACCAGTGCACCATAACTGGACAAAGGCCGTGGTATGTGCTTTCCTGTCTGTGGGAAAGTGTGTCAGATTTACCAAATGCTTCACATTCAATAGCCGAGGGCGGGACGTATCCCAGTGGTAAAGCGTTCGGTCGGTTTGGGATCGATCCCCATCGGTGGGTCCATTGGGCCTCTCTCTCTCTCTCTCTCTCTCTCTCTCTCTCTCTCTCTCTCTCTCTCTCTCTCTCTCTCTCTCTCTCTCTGTCTCTCTCTGTCTCTCTCTCTCTCTCTCTCTCTGTGTGTCTCTCTCTCTGTCTCTCTCTCTGTGTCTCTCTCTCTGTCTCTCTCTCTCTCTCTCTCTCTCTCTCTCTCTCTCTCTCTCTCTCTCTCTCTCTCTCTCTCTCTCTCTCTCTCTCAGGCTTTCAATTACAGTCTACAATCCACAGTGACTCAGTGCACTGTTATTTTATCAACTTTAAGCGGGTTCCTACATGTATGTGTTTTTCTTTCTATCTTGGTTGTAATCAGAGAATGCCTAATTAAAGATTACGTGATTATCTAGCCCGCGTCTAGCTACAGCTTTTCTCTCAAAATCTATATCAGGGACTTTTTGACACGGTGGGTAGTGAAGAAACACATAATACCATCATCCAGACAGCGACCTTACACCCGTTGTTCTTTCCACATAATTATATCATTGAACCAAACATGTCTCAACTTTTTGTGTTTTCGAGCTTGGTACATAAATGCCCCTGCGCGTGTTGTAACCTCACCGTGGTGCAGAGGTGTAACATTCTCTTTGAGAATGGCCAATACAGCACAAATTAAAGTTTTGAATAAAAGTCAGTAGCTATCTGTGATATTTGTTTTTTTGCACAGTTCTTTACACTGTTTTTATTTAAATCTTGAATGTTTATATTGATGTTGATCATCCCCTTATTTGTTTGCATTACCATAGTTTGTCACCCAACAGCCGATGTATTTTTCGTGCTGGGGTGTCGTTAAACATTCATTCATTCATGGCACGTAAATGTAACACCGCCAGTGTTCTGTGTTAGTCAGACTGGGCGCAATTTAACACGGTCAGTAGAGCGCTCGACTGCAATGTTTACATCACAGGGTCGACCCATCTCAATGGACACGTTCTCTCATTGGGGTTTTCCTGTCCCAACCAGTGCCCCACGACTGGTGTATCAAAGGCCATGGTATGTGCTGACTCTTTTTTTTTAATGTGCATATAAAAGATCCCTTGTCTGTGGCGTAGGGAGACGGAAGGAGAGGAGGACACGGGGGACATGCTCCCAATCAAACCTTTTTTTAAATCATATATGCATACATATATACATAGTATGGGTTGCCCCCCCACCCCCTCAAAAAAAAAAAAAAAAAAAAAAAAAAAAAAATAATAATAATAATAATAATAATAAATAAAAATTAACAAAATAATTAAATGTATGACATCCAATAGCCGATGATTAATAAATCAATGTGCTCTAATGGTGTCATTAAACAAAACAAACTTTATAATTGCCAGTCTAATTTTGTGTTTTATTCTATCACCTGCAACACATGCCAAAATTCAATGTGTGAGACAAACTATTAAAATAAGTGTATCCAGAAAATTCAAACATTCCCTAAGGAATTCCTCGGATTGGCCAACATAAAAAAAAAAAAAAAAAAAAAAAAAAAAATATATATAATATATATATATATATATGATTGTCGCAAAATTTAGAGGGGGTCTGAGTCCCTGCCCCCCACCCTTAGATCCGCCATTGATTTGTTTGATTGTATTAGTCAAACATATGCTTTAAAAAACCCGCCCCTGTGCATGTATTGCACAAAATACATGTAAGAATAGAACAACTCGTTTTAAAGAAATATTTTCGTAAACATTGAGACGATTTGCAAAATTATGATTATGTCCACACAAGTCGCAAGTTTGAACACATTTTAAAATTAGTTTCAGACCATTTTCTTTGGTGCACACAAACTTTTTGTCACATTTATATACTTCAAAGTATTGTGTGTAGATGGATATCCACAAGTAAGTTTAGATTATTTAATATTCGAAGGAAAGGAAAGGAATGTTTGTTTAACGACACCTGAGCACACCTGGCGCCTAACAAGACTATATCGTTGACGTTTCGTATGGTAGGAAAGAGAGGAAACCCACTTCCGCCTCATAGGCCACTCCTACCGATAAAGCAAGAAAGGACCTTTTATGTTAAACCTTTCCCAAAGGCAGGACAGTATATATCACGTTTTTTTTTTTTTTACCAGAGTCCAGTATGGGGGGATTAATCCTAAGACCCATCGCTCTACCACAGAGATGAATCCTGCCTTTTTAAATAAAGGGTCTGGACGTAGCTCAGTGGTAAAGCTCTCGCTCAATGCGCGGTCGGTCTGGGATCGATTCCCGTCGGTGGGCCCATTGGGCTATTTCTCGTTTCAGCCAGTGCACCATAACTGGTATATGAAAGATCGTGGTATGTGGTATCCTCTCTGTGGGATGGTGCATTTAAAAGATCCCTTGCCATATAACCGTAAATAAAATGTGCTGAGTGCGTCGTTAAATAAAACATTTCCTTCCTTCCTTTAAATGAATTCAGCTTTTAAAATAATCAAACGAACTAACCTGCTCCATATTGAATACCAGCCGACGACATGGCCAGGGCGCTACACACAACGGCTACGGCGAGGATGAAATTCATTGTACAGAGAGTGTGCAGTCTTCTAAGTGTACCCCTATCTAGGTTTTTACCATTCTTATTTATACTGAGAGAGAACGACACCGTGGCCAGCTATCTCATATTGGACAATGGTCAAATCCATCAAACAAAGTGACCGGCTGACATTCAGTGTCAACTGTTTCGCTGAAACATGAGCAACATGCATTTATTACGTCGTTTTGCGTCATTTTGTTAACAGGGTGTTGACCATCGGAGAAATGTGTATATCATATAATATGTAGCAGTATTGGTTGGTAAGAAGCAACCAAACGAGTTTAGAGCATCATAATAGGCTATGTAAACTGCGTGAATTTCACACTTATATGTAGTACCAAAACCAAATAACTTCCTGCTGGGTCAAAGTTCAAGGTGCACCCAACTTTTGATAGAGAAGTTAACACCACAAGTCCTGTGATTGGTGATAGATGTGAGTGTGTTGGTTGTAAAAAAAAAAAAAAACAATTTCATCTGGGCAAAACATATATGCAATTTTATTTCATCTAGTACCACTGTGTCATGTAGCCTTGTCCTTGAAACATGTATGGGGTACTCAAAGTATCAATCACAGGACTTGTGGTGTATCGTAATTGGCTATGTAAACTGCGTGAATTTCACACTTATAGGTAGTACCAAACCAAATAACTTCCTGCTGGGTCAAAGTTCGAAGTGCAGCGAACGTTTGATAGAGAAGGTTTTTTTGTGTTTTTTTGTTGTTTTTTTGTGGGGTTTTGTTGGGGTTTTTTTTTTTTTTTTTTTAAATACATATTTATTGTCCCAGATCATATAGCAGTGTCGGTGTTGGGAGCCCCGAATCACTGCTTTACATTTGTATACATGGTCTAAGCAGCAACAAACTGTGTTAAAAATAACAAAAACTAATAGAAATTGATTCAGGGTGAAGTTCAATTCATGCATACAGATGAACATGGACAGTGATCTGTAATATAACTATTGTTATGATCCGAGATTTAAACGGAAACAGAGAAAATATCGAATAAGAAGGATGAGAATCAGAAAAGGATTTAGAAGAAGAAGAAGAAAAAGAAGAAGAAAAATACAAGACAGATATAGATAGAGAAGTGAACACCACAAGTCTTGTGATTGGTGATAAATGTGAGTGTGTTGGTTTTAAAAAAAACAATTAGTTTCATCTGGGCAAAACATGTATGTAATTTTATTTCGTTTAGTACCACTGTGTCAATTAGCCTTGTGCATGAAACACGTATGGGGTATCTGATAAAAAAAAGTACTCAAATTTTGTGCGGAACTTGGGTAGTCATAGACGCTACCCGTTATCCTTGAAATGAGCAGCAGCTTGACCCCCATTTTTCTGATTCACTTTATGGGTGAGGAGTGGTAGTATTGGTATCCGTGGTGATGATGTCGATTGATACGTTACAGGTAGAAGTTTTAGCCACAGTACTATCGTGGGGAGTGATTTATACATAATATGTTAAATGTCAAAAACACAATACAAATATAACCATTCAATATAAAACTAGATTAAATCAAATTATTTCTTAAATTATTTGACAGAATTAAATATTTCCCAAGGTAACTGAGCTCTTTTATGTTTTCAGTAGCTAGTAACTGGATTAGCTTAAAACAATAGGTCGTCTGTAATAATACGCTTTAATAACATTTTGTCTTAGATCTTTATATCGGTGACATTGCGATGCCTTGTATTTGTATTTTGTTTGTAGCAAACAACTTTCTGCCTGATTATCGAACACAGAGCGATCTTTCTTTGCTTCTTTTCTTTCTTTTCTTTCTTCGTTTTTTTTTTTTCTTTCTCTCTGTCAATAATATTCATTTCTGTTCATATTTAATTTACATAAACATATGAAGAGCTTCATCGCAAAACGCGATAAATGCCACTATGCACAACCAATCCTTAAAACGTTTTATTCCAAACCACCATAGACACTATGCCAGTTTCTCTGCAATCTGTGATATATCCTCAGACAATCGTATCGCGTTTTTCTTAAAACTCAATTTGAACTTGTATTTGTTTACACAGAACAAAAACTGTGTTGGCTTGGCCCAACTCAGTGTGCTCGGTATACAGCACCTGTTGATCAGTGCTGCGTGACGGACAGAGCACTCACTTACGTGGGAAACACGGACACTTTCTTGGCTGGAATAAACTACCAGTGCGATTACTGTACACCATTTAATAATAATAATAACGATATTTTGTTATGTGAGTTTGATGCTGCTATTGATAACATTTTAATACATACTTATAATCACGTTCAAAATAGTTCTGTACATGTAAATTATTATAATATTGCTAGTAAATCGCCTATGTCGACTACAAATAATACAAGAAATAGCGATACACCACTTCGTAAACATGCCACGGCTAGAGTCGACCAAAACACATTATCTCAGAAAACACACCTTAGGTTTGGAACATTAAACGTGTGTGGATTGCGTCAAAAACTGAATTTTCCTGAATTAATCGACTACATTAAGAACTTTGATATTGTGTGTTTTTCAGAGACAAAGCTAGATTATCTAGATATTATTGATATCCCTGGATATACTATACATTGTAATAACCGCCAAGCCAGAAATAGTTGTAGATCTGGAGGCATTGCTCTACTTATTAAGCAAGATATAGCTAAATATGTATCTTTTCTAGAAATGGAATCAGATTTTTTACTTTGGTGCAAAATTGATAGAAGTTTTACAAACTTTGAAGATGATTTACATATTGGTGCTATTTATATACCACCTGAAAATTCTAAATATTGTAATGCTGACACATTTTACTCCGTAAGACAAGAGATCCAAACACATGTTAACGTAACAGATTATGTATTGCTACTTGGTGATATGAATGCCAGGACTGGTGTTTTACCTGACTATATTGTTGATAGTAATATAGCTCATGTACTTGATTTAGATGATAGTGTGGATGGATATCTGAACAGTGCTACTACACGTCTAGCAAATATGAACATACCTTTAAAAAGAGTTAGCCAAGACGCTAAAACTAACCACTTTGGTTCACAATTGTTAGACATGTGTAAATCTAACGATCTTTTTATCGTGAACGGCCGTATTGGCAACGATAAGCTTTTTGGGAAATTCACGTGTAAAGATTCGTCCGTTGTGGACTACAACATTGCCTCGATAAATCTGCTCAAGCATATAGATGAGTTCAAAATATTTGATTTTAATCCAATACTTTCTGATATCCACTGCCCACTTTATATCGATCTGTTATTTTCCAAAAGTAGGGAGATTACTAGTGTTAATGACGATAAACAAGCTGATGTAAAATGTAAAATTAAGAAAATTAACAGATGTACAGCTGATATATATAATAATAATATAGATGATGAAAATATTAGAAACCTTGCAGCTCATTTAGATACATTATTCGTCAATTCTGATACACCAAACAGAGAAACAATAAATAGT
Source organism: Gigantopelta aegis (assembly GCF_016097555.1). Taxonomy (NCBI): domain Eukaryota; kingdom Metazoa; phylum Mollusca; class Gastropoda; order Neomphalida; family Peltospiridae; genus Gigantopelta; species Gigantopelta aegis. The sequence goes on from NC_054702.1 coordinate 38,842,383, forward strand.
TTAGTAAAAGATTTGGGGAACATTATGAAAAAGAGTACCGAAAAGACGGTAGGAAATTATGCTCAAATAAGTACAAACAAACATATTACAGCTAACAAGAAGATTTGGTTTGGTAAAGAGTGTAGAATAGCAAGGTTTCATTTTCACAAAGCTAGACTTAAATTTAATCACAGTAAATGTAATATAGATCGTCTCTCGATGATAGGTTTGGGCCAGCAATATAGAAAAACTGTAAAATTTTACAAACGTAAACACGATAAATCATCCGAACAAAAAATACGCAAAATGCAAACAAACAAACCCAAGGAATTTTGGAAACTATTAAATTCAATAAATGAAAAAAACAAAACACCCACTGATATAGAAATGGATAATTTCTTTGAATATTTCAAAGAAATAAATGAAACAGACCCTAATGGTGTTGAAAGCATCAACATAGATATCTCGTTTGAAAACAGTATCCTAAATAATGAAATCACTATTGATGAAGTACGGAAAGCCATTAGATGTCTCCGAAACAATAAAGCGATGGGTACAGATGAAATTTCAAATGAATACCTTAAATATGGAGAAAGCAAACTCGCCCCAATCTTAGTAAAACTATTTAATATTATTTTCAACACAGGCATACTACCAGATGATTGGCTAAATGGAATTATTAAGCCAATTTATAAAAAGAAAGGTAGCCCAAATGATCCCGAATCTTACAGACCCATTACAATAGTAAGTTGTTTTGGAAAGCTATTTACATCAATTTTGAATAAGAGAATAAATGACTTCCTCGAATCCACAGAACAACTAAACGAAAGTCAAGCGGGCTTTCGCAAAGGTTAAAGTACTAATGATCATATTTTTTCTTTGCATGCCCTATGTGAAATTATCAAACAAAGAAAAAAGAAATTTTACTGTGCCTTTATAGATTTCTCGAAAGCATTTGATACTGTCTGGCGAACAGGTTTATGGCAAAAAAATTAAAATTTAGATGTAAATGGTAAATTTCTTAGAATTGTTTATAATATGTACCAAGGTATCAAATCATGTATAAGCCACAATGATGAATATTCGGCTTATTTCCTATGTCAAAATGGAGTACGTCAGGGCGAAAATCTGTCCCCCATATTATTCGCTATATACTTAAATGACCTAGAAAATACACTAAAAGAGAAACAATGTAATGGTATAAGAATAGAGTATGAAAACAACAATACTGACCTACTGTTTATAATTACCCTGCTACTTTATGCTGACGACACTGAGATTTTGGCAGAATCACCAGAAGACCTACAAAAATCTTTAAACGTTTTCTCGGAATATTGTGAAATTTGGAAATTAAAAGTAAATATAGATAAGTCTAAAATATTAGTATTTGGTACAAAACCTCCCAAAAATAAATCATTCTACATTAAGGACATTAAATTAGACATTGTTGATAACTATAAATAATTAGGCATTATATTTACTAGAACAGGATCGTTTATCCAAGCAAAAAAATCTTTAATAGCACAGGCTAATAAAGGTATGACCTTACTCAAAATGAGAATTAGAAATCTTAATTTACCAATAGACTGCCAATTACACTTGTTTGATAGTACCATTGTCCCTATTCTGTTATATTCCTCGGAAATTTGGGGTTTTGGTAATAATCAAAATATAGAAAGAATACAGCTAAATTTTCTAAGAGACTTATTAAGGCTAAGAAGAAGTACCCCACTGCCCATGATTTATGGAGAATTAGGCGTATTTCCATTAGATATTAAGATACACATTAGAATGCTAAGTTTTGGGCCTCGTTGATCACAGGAAAGGCCTCTAAAATATCATATATACTGTACAAAACAATGATTAGTGAAAGCACAAAAAATGGGTTAAAATTTAAATGGTTAAGTAATATAAACGATATATTAAATAAATTAGGACTGGGAAATTATTGGTTAAACCAGACAGTTTCAAATAAGAACTCATTTATTAAGTTAGTTACTCAACGTTTAAAAGATCAATTCAGACAAACCTGGAACGAAAATATTAATACTTATCCCAAATGTATTACTTATAGAATATTTAAATCGGCACATGTTTGTAAAAATTACCTTCTATACTTACCTGAAAAAATACGCATTATTTACAGTCGATTCAGAACCAGCAATCACTATCTTCCAATTGAAACTGGCAGATGGCAAAATATTGAAAGAAAAAATAGAATTTGCCCTCTTTGCAAAATCACAATAGGTGATGAATTTCATTACCTATTTCAATGTCCACACTTTACTAACGAAAGATCAACCTACTGAAATAAATATTACTTCAACAGACCAAACACTTTTAAATTACACAAGCTCTTTAACACAAAACAATTATCTATTATAAAGAAACTATGTACGTTTCTTAATGTCATTAATAGTGTATTAAAAGACACGCCTTTGTCATAGATTTATTCAACTAATATATTTTAGCGTTTGTGTATATGTATATAGATAGATAGATAGATAGATAGATAGATATAGATAGATATAATTATATGTATGTATGTTTTAATCAGCAGCCGCCATTGTATTGTGTATATATATATATGTTTGTAAACACCTCAATGTAATACCGTTTGGTGTTCTGAGTGAATAAAGTTCTGTTCTGTTCTGTTCAAGTTCAAGACTAATAAAATATGTCTACGATTAAAATATGTTTTCTTATTTAAAATATCAGTGTCTGTATATTCAATGTGTTTCTGGTCGTCTTAATATTTGTAAGAAGCCCAAACCGGATTTTGTCTTCAAACAATTTCGTATGTATTTTAGGAAATATAATGAAATTTAACCTAGTACAAATATTAGAACAATCAGAAACACGTGCAATATACAGCCATTAATATTTTATGCAGAAAATATTTTTGATATATAATTACAATCGTTAAAAAGTCTCTGTTAGTCGACAACGTCTTAAAAATTGCAGCAAACTCAGGAATGTCCCTTTAATATTATATTACTGTCGTGATATGTGTTTTTAATATGAAAATAAAATGTGCTTAATCCATTTGTTTTTCAAAAACAATAAAATATGTCTCTTACAAAATACAATGTAATAAAACCAAACAGGAACATAAAAACAAAAACAAAAACAAAGCAAAACACTTTTTTGTTCATGCAAGTAGGTCTTTACCGGCCATTCAGATCATAATCATTCAGTGCTTCCGGCCACACACAGATCAAACGATGAATCCAATTCGATTCAACCATGTTAAGTTTGGTTTGTTAAAGGGACAGTCCTGAGTTTACAACCAATGTAAAATGTTTCCGACCAATAGAGCCTTTTCGATGACGTAACATACAAATTAAATATATTTTCTTATTGAAAATATTAGTGTCTGTATATATCACGAATTAAAGTAAAAACTGAGTGCTACAAACATTAGTATACGACCGCAAACACATTCGATATACAGACACTGGTATTCTAAACACGAAAATATATTTAGTACGAAATAGTAGTCACCAACAAGGCTCTGTTATCGCAAACATCTTACAATGGCTACAAACTCAGGACAGTCCCTTTAAGGAGAGTACAACTGAAGATGGTTAATGGATATCAGACAGGAATTCAATAGGATTGGTTTAAGTTATATATAGAATTTAGAAAACTTAGATAATGATATTTTTACCATAATAAAAGAAAGATTACTGGATGTATTTATGCAGAAATGCTATAGCAGAACAAACAAAACAAAAAACAACATCAAAAGGAATTTAAGTTACAAACATATTTGAAAAAAACCCCTATAGCAATGTTTTATTTACAAGAATTAGCAAAGATTAGAATATGTGCTCATAAGTTAAATATAGAATTTGGTAGATACAAAAATGTTGAACCCCCCCCCCCCCCCCCACCCCCGAAAGACTAAGTACAGTTTGTGATTCCAATGAAATCAAAGATGAATTCCATTTTATACTGCAATGTCACCAATATAATGCTCTGAGACAAAAAACTGTATTAAAGCGTATTATTACAGACGACCTAGCGGTTTTAAGCTAACCCAACTACTAACTACTGAAAACATTAAAGAGCTCAATTACCTTGGGGAATATTTAATTCGGGCAAATAATTTAAAGGGACATTCCTGAGTTTGCTGCATTTTTAAAGATGTTATTGACTAACAGAGCTTTTTTTAACGATTGTAATTACACATCAAATATATTTTCCTGCATAAAATATTAGTGGCTGCATATTAAACATGTTTCCGATTGTTCTAATATTTGTACTGTGTTAAATTTTATTTTATTTCCTAAACAATTTTTTTTTCGTACGTACGAAATTATTTGAAGACGAAATCCAGTTTGAGCTCCTTACAAATATTAACACGACCAGAAACACATTGAATATACAGATAATGATATTCTAAACAAGAAAATATATTTAATATGTAAGTTTAATCGTATAAATATTTTATTAGTTGGATACACTTTACAATGCAGCAAACTCAGGAATGTCCTTTTAAGAAATAATTTGATTTAATCTAGTTTTATATTGTATGTTATATTTGTATTGTGTTTTGATATTTACCATACTATGTAAAAATCACTCCACACCATTATACTGTACATATTGTGTATAGACATATGTTGATGCGTTGTAAAACTTAAGGCAATACATAAAGTTGAAAACTTGATCAGGGTTATTTGAAATTGGATGATGTAGGTGGAGCTTTAGCTGTCTTATTATACTTAATATTATTTTATTTTATACAATATAAAAATAAAGTGGTATTCATCCTCTATATCATTCTCACTACATATCTGACATTTGCGTTGCGACCTTTCAATACCATAATATCTACCTTGTTCAACACACCACTGGTGAGAAGAAACACAAAATTTTGTTATAAGAGTAGTGTAACAATCTAGCAATGATATTCTAAGGTAGTACTGCAAGCAAAACGTATCTATTAAATACTTATATATACTCTTCAAAAGAAGAAACGCAAAACCACATTGTCGTAACATTTGGAGAATTGATTTCATTATTGAATGGTGAGTCCGATAATTACCAAATGTTGCAGGATTGTTCACAATTCACTCTAGTCCATTGTGAGTAAGTGATAGGACACACCACCAAGGTCAAGGTCATCTGGAGTCAATACCGGGTGTGGCCTCCGCGTGTGTTGACAACTGCCTGGCACCGCCTGCCCATTGAAGCAACCAGAGTACGGATGACGTCCCGGGGGATGGTGGCCCACTCGGCCTGCAAGGCTGCTGCCAGATCGGGCAGGGTCTGGGGCTGTGGTTGTCGCTGTCGGAGGCTTCGGTCCAACTCGTCCCATAGATGCTCAATTGGGTTCAAATCCGGTGATATCGACGGCCAAGGAAGGACATTAATGTTGTTGTTCTGTAGGAAAGCCGTTGTGAGACGTGCTGTGTGAGGCCTGGCGTTGTCATGTTGGAACACTGCGTTGGCGTTGGCCATAACTGGAACGATGTGTGGCCGGAGGATCTGGTCAATGTAGCCCTGTGCATTCAGGTTGCCCTGCACGTGGACCAGGTCAGTTCTGCCAGTGTGTGAGATGGCTGCCCACACCATGACACTACCCCCGCCGAATCTGTCCACTTCCTGCACGCAGTTTGCCGCATAACGTTCACCACGACGCCTATACACGCGACATCTTCCATCATGACGTCGGAGCAGAAATCGGGACTCGTCACTGAACCACACCTGTCTCCATCGCAGTTGAGGCCATTGTCGATGAATCTGGCACCACTGCAGTCGGAGTCGACGGTGTTGTGGTGTTAAGATGACACCTCGAACTGGACGTCTGGCACGAATTCCTACCTCACGTAGGCGGTTCCGTACGGTCTGGTCGGATATCCTGCGCAAACCTGGTATTGCTGCGGCTGTGGAGGTGGCAGTAGTCAATCGTTCCCGAAGGTGGCGTACCCGGATGTAGCGGTCCTGCCCGGGGGTAGTGACCCGTGGTCGACCGGATCTAGGGAGGTCACGTGTTGATCCATGTTGCTGGTAACGGTCCCACAGTCTGGAGATGGTGCTTGGGGACACATGGAATGCCCTGGCAACGGCCGTTCTGGATTCGCCTGCGTCTAGTCGGCCGATGGCATCGTTTCTCTGCGGTTCACTGAGACGTGGCATGTCCTGGATTGTCAACTGTCGGCCAGATACAGAGGCCAGGCAAGCGAACACCCTGCACTTTTATACTGTCGGTGTTCATGTTGCACGTGCAGACAACGCACGTGCAGTGGTGACATGGTTTGCACGTGGCTGCGTTTTTGCGAATATTCACATTTTGGAACTTTATTGTACAGTAGCTGCGTTTTATCGAATGTAACCGTGGGAATGTGTTTGGGACATGCAATGACCTTATATTCACAAAGCATGAACCGGTAGGAAACATAAAATCGGAGTTATAACCCATTTGTACCCTTTTGCGTTTCTTTTTTTGAAGAGTATATATTGCATTTAGGAGAGATTCCTAGCGTAGTGTCTCTCTCTTGAATAAAATTTTCAGTTAAACGTATTTGTACACTTTTTAAAAATATCTCAGTACTACTGACATGCTGATTATACCAAACATCTCAAAACCTAGTGATAAAAGTAATTGTTTAACATGGTACAGCCAATTAGAACTATTCTGACATTCTAGCATATCATCATATAGTGATTTCAAAATACAGTGTCAACCAGTACTTAACTATTCTTATTTTTCGACCAATATACAAAGGATGGACATAATGTAAAGAACTGACAGAATCACAATCCTAAGCTAGCAAAGTTATGATTATTATAGTTTATTACTTATTACACGCAAAGTTGAACGGGCCACTTAAGCTATATGTACATGTGTAAATCATATTACGTTACAATTTATATTTAACTTATATTTAAGCCCTAGATTTTACTAAGCTTCAAAAGGTGATTTGTTAATTACAACCCACTCCCAGGTAAAAACAAAAATAATAATTAAAAAAAAAAAAAAAAAAAAAAAAGTACACTCAGGAGAAAATTAGGCGACGGTTACATTTTGTCAACTATCCTGCGAAATATAGAACTTTAAATTTAATACTTTTGAATAGACTTGAAGGGACATTCCTGAGTTTGCTGCATTGTAAGATGTTTCCTACTACTAAAATATTTGTACGATTAAACTTACATATTAAATATATTATCTTTTTTAGAATATCAGTGTCTGTATATTCAATGTGTTTTTTGTCGTCTTAATATTTGTAAGAAGCCCAAACTGGATGTTGTCTTCAAGTAACTTCGTACATACGGTACAAAACAAAACAAAAATATTTTAGGAAATAAAATGAAATTTAACCTAGTACAAATATTTAAAAAATCAGAAACACGTTTAATATACAGCCACTAATATTTTATGCATAAATATATTTGATATGTAATTACAATCGTTGAAAAGTCTCTGTTAGTCGATAATATCTTTTTTTTTTTAAACCCTCAGGAATGTTCCTTTAACTAACAATCTGAAATAAAATGTCATACTCTTTGGGAGATAACTCACTTAGGCACTATCGAACTACAAATTTTAGACTTGCCAAAAAGCAAATGTAACAGTGAAAAATAAAATGGAGATAGGGCTGGTAAACAAATATATTTGTTGCAGTCCACCCAATAGCCGATGCTGGGGTGTCGTTAATCATTTATTCATTCATTCTTTGCAGTCCTTCTGGTGTTTCAGCTTAGAGCTTGATCTTTAAACATTTTTTATCATGCCCTATACCACTAGGGTTTCAGGCATGTCGATTTAGGGTCCGGTCTCTGGCAAGGCCAGGGGCCTGATCCGGGACATTCATAAATTCATAAATTCATTCATTCATTCATTCATTCATTCGTTCGTTCGTTCGTTCATTCGTTCATTTGTTCATTTGGGGGAGACGTAGCTCAGTGGTAAAGCGCTCGCTCGATGCGCGGTCGGTGTGGGATCGATCCTTCTTGTTCCAGCCAGTGCTCCACAACTGGTGTAACAAAGGCCGTGGTATGTATTATCCTGCCCGTGGGATGGTGCATATAAAAGATCCCTTGCTGCTAATCGAAAAGAGTAGCCCATGAAGTGGCGACAGCGGGTTCCCTCTCTCAATATCAGTGTGGTCCTTAACCATATGTCTGACGTCATATAACCGTAAATAAAATGTGTTGAGTGCGTCGTTAAATAAAACATTTCCAATAGGCCCACCGACGGGGATCGAACCTAAAACGACCGCGCCTGCTCCCTGGAATGCAGAGCTCTCACAAATAAATACATTTAATACACAGTCACTATTTATTTAGAAAACTATATTTAATGTGTAATTACAGTCGTTAAAAAAAAAATGTCTGTGTTAATCGTCAAGATCTTAACAGTCGCCGAAAACTCAGGAAGTCCATTTAATATATCGTTAAATTAATGTTTTCCTTTACTTTATATCTCCACTTCAATAATCTTCACTTTTAACATTAAGCGGTCCATTAAATAGTAGTTTACTAATAACATCTCGTCTGGGCTAAACTTTGAAGTCACTCAGTTCATTCAATTATTACAGTAACACTGTTTGATGTGTTTTGATCAGTGAACATGGCACGGTTTTTGACTCAGAACGCACAAAACAGATGCATTAAGAAATTATTTCTGTGGCCGTTTTATGTTTTCGTTGTGCACATTCCGCACTGTGTCACTGTGGGGTTTTTGTTTTTCAGGGGAAGGTCGGTCCCAACCAGTGTCCCACAACTGGTATACGAAAAGTCTGGTATGTGCTGTCCTGTCTGAGGGAAAGTGCATATCAAAGATCGCTTGCTAGACCCGTAGTAAGCTCACGAGGCCTGTTTCGAGATTATGTGACCATCCATATGTTTTTGTTTGTTTGTTTTTTGTTTTGTTTTGTTTGTTTGTTATTGTTTTGTTTTTTTAAGTTGCTTTTTGCTGCTTTCGCGGAGGGGGGGGGGGGGGAGAGATTTTGAAGCATAAATGTATAAATTTCGATACGGGTGTTTGGCGATATTCTATTTCCAGCAGAATTAACTGAACTGAACTTTATTTACACTCTACGGCATATGAGGATACAGCAGTCAATGTAATTGTAACAAGATGGTGGGTGTACATAAATATACATAAATACAATATATACATAAATACAAAAAATACACAGAATATCAGCCAGAGGATTTGAAAGTATTCATAATTAGACTACAAAATATGGCGTCGTGGTTAGGCCATCGGTCTACAGGCTGGTAGGTACTAGGTTCGGATCCCAGTCGAGGCATGGGATTTTTAATCCAGATACCGACTCCAAACCCTGAGTGAGTCAAATAATTTCAGTTGACACTGGATAGAAATATTATGACATCTGCCTTGTCGTAGAATAAAAAACATAGCCTTGTGTGCTTGTGTATATAACATGTTTCTTGCCTTAGTAAATCTATTCGATTTGTGAAATATAATACCAAGATATTTATAGCTTTCTACGTTATCAAGCTTTGATTTTCCAAGGTAAAACACCTTTTTGTAATCTTTCTTGTTGCCACTAAAGATTAAGACTTTTGCCTTGTTACAATTTACTGTTAGTTTCTATTTCATGCAATACGAATCAAATACATTCAGAGAGTTTTACATATCTTGGTAATTATCTGCAAGGAGTACAGTGTCATCAACATAGAGTAAACAATAAGAACAATTGACGTATGAATTAAAGAACACCATGCTGTATGTTGTATTTTTTTTTTTTTTTTTTTTTTGTGTGTGTGTGTTGTTGTTGTTGTTTTTGTTGTTGTTGTTGTCGTTGTTCAAAATAATAAAATCAGGAAAATATATTGGTCAAACGGAATTCTGATCGGCCTTTCATTCACTCACTCACTCACTCACTCACTCATTCACCCAATCAGCCATTCAGTCCTTAATTCGTTAAATTTATTTTCGTGCTTACGTCCATGGACGTTAACGTTAGTTTGTTCAAGCACGTCGGCCTGAGCACACATCTCGGTTGGTTTTGGGGTTTTTCGACTATCTGTTTATGCCAGAGGTTAATTGTCAGCGATTGGTGAGAAAAAAAAGTCAACACAGTTATCTTGGATCTCTCCTCTGATCTGTGAAATTATTAAATCCAACTGACACGAACATTTCGTCTGTTCAATCGGGCGTGGTTAATGGTGTGTTTTATTTGTGAGAAAGTTAAATGTGTATTAATGTATGTATGTATCGGTTACCTTTATGTACCGACAATCTTTCGTAACTGTACATGTAGTAGTGGCATAGCAATGTTGTTGATTTTTGTAATGAATGTACATGTACATCTCGTAACTATTTCTCTCAATGACTTGTACTGTTTAGTTCCTTTGCCTATGGCCATACTAAAATACATTAACATAAATCTGGATGTTCAACTCCTCCCCTCCCGAGTATAAAATTCTGCCTCCGGGTTTTTAGTTACCAAATTTTTCTATCTTTCTTTCTTTCTTTCTTTCTTTTAAATATAATGCCCGATGTGCAATATTTCCAATGTCCTGAAAATAAAAAATAAATAATAAAAGTTCAGCCAGCGCCCCCCCCCCCCCCCCCCCACACCTCATTTTGAAAACAAAAAGGGGATACAAATCTAGCATTTATTTTATTATTATTTTATTATACGTGTTTATATTTGGTTTTTTCTTCATATGTCAGCCTCGTCGGTGGGCCCATTGGGTTATTTCTCGTTCCAGCCAGTGCACCACGACTGGTATATCAAAGGTCTGTGGGATGGTGCATATAAAAGATCCCTTGCTGTTAATCGAAAAGAGTAACACATGAAGTGCCGAGAGCGGGTTTCCTCTCTCAATATCTGTGTGGTCCTTAACCATATGTCTGACGCAATATAACCGTAAATAAAATGTGTTGAGTGCGTCGTTAAATAAAACATTTCTTTCTTTCATATTTTCAGATTCTACCAAAATGAAAGAATAAAGATAATAACCATGATCTAATGCTAGGTTTCAGAAAGTTGGCCAACTCGGCGGCTGCTTTGTAATTTCCCCAACTCCCGGGGCGGGACGTAGCCCAGTGGTAAAGCGTTCGCTTGAAGCGCGGTCGGCCTAGGATCGACCCCCGTCGGTGGACCCATTGGGCTATTTCTCTTTCCAGCCAGTGCTCCACAACTGGTGTAACAAAGACCGTGGTATATACTATCCTGTCTGTGGGATGTTACATATAAAAGATCCCTTGCTGCTCATGAAGTGGCGATAGCGGGTTTTCTCTCTCAATATCTGCGTGGTCCTTAACCATATGCCTGACGCCATATAAACGTAAATAAAATGTGTTGAGTGCGTCGTTAAATAAAACATTTCCTTCCCCAACTCCCGATTTACGACGAGTGCGCTCATATTAACAACTAATGGGATTATACGACGGGAATTGAGTTGTAAGAGCGCTCAGACTAGCAACTGGACAATCGTAGAAGTCGTAACTTGTTGGTAGTCTGAGCCTACCATTACGTGATCTTTCCACGCATGTAGGATCCGGGGGAGGTTCCGGGTCCTATGCCCCCCTCCCCCTCTTGAGGACGAAAATGTACGGGTTTTTATATTTGTGTTCCTACTCCATATAAATAAAAATCAAAATCACTGACTTTTGCCCAACCCTCTCTCCCCCAGCCCCCCCACCATTCATTCCCCACCCCGAGGACGAACAGACTGTGACCCTATCTATTAGAGATTGTGATCCCCCACAACCACTACCACCCCACAACTCCACCACCACCACCACAACCTCCACCACAATCCACTACAGAAATCGTTCTTAGGGACCTGCTTTCACCTTCATACCTTTTTACCGGCCTCGGTGGCGTCGTGGTTAGGCCATCGGTCTACAGGCTGGTAGGTACTGGGTTCGGATCCCAGTCGAGGCATGGGATTTTTAATCCAGATACCGACTCCAAACCCTGAGTGAGTGCTCCGCAAGGCTCAATGGGTAGGTGTAAACCACTTGCACCGACCAGTGATCCATAACTGGTTCAACAAAGGCCATGGTTTGTGCTATCCTGCCTGTGGGAAGCGCAAATAAAAGATCCCTTTTGCTAATCGGAAAGAGTAGCCCATGTAGTGGCGACAGCGGGTTTCCTCTCAAAATGTGTGTGGTTCTTAACTATATGTCTGACGCCATATATCCGTAAATAAAATGTGTTGAGTGCGTCGTTAAATAAAACATTTCTTTTTTCTTTCTTTCTTTCTTTCACCTTCATACAAGTAGTTCAAATAACTCCGAAAGTTTTAGACCTATTTTAATATTTTAAATATCAGGAGAACTGATAAAGAAGAAAATAAACCGTGATGACACTAACTGGGTCGCGATGGAGGCCAACGAGAGCGATCGCTCATGCGATACGTCATCGCACGTTAGGTGTTTGCGATCTCCCACCGAGTCACAACCCATCCCCGAATTAACATAAAATGCAATAACGTAGAAAATATGTCGGTGGATATTTGTTTGTGATAACCTAAAAAGAGAAGAAAAAAGAAGCTTATTTGTACACAGCAAAAACACACTCAGCGGGTACATCAAATGTGAACTGGGTTCTTTTCGGAATACCATTTCTAAACATCATAATATATTTTTAAACCGGACTGTCACGAACGGAGTTAAGCGGTTAGTCACAAAATGTTTAGTCATCAGCGTCGTATGCAAAAGAATGCCAAGTGTATTAATGTATGGTAATATAATATTATAGCTGGAAAACTTCTGATAATCAGCTTCGGTGGCATAGTGCCTAAGCAGTCGCATTTAAAGCTGATAGGTACTAAGACTATATATGTCAAAATTATCAAATGTTCAACATCCAATAGCCAATGTGCTCTAGTGATGTCATTAAACAAAACGAACTTTAACATTAATTTGGACTACGCTACAATTTCATATGTTCTAAAGATAACATTATTTCTGCTGAATTACAAAATAAAATGCTCTTCTCTCTCTCTCTCTCTCTCTCTCTCTCTCTCTCTATCTCTCTCTCTCTCTCTCTCTATCTCTTTCTCTCTCTCCTCTCTCTCTCTATCCCTCCCTCTCTATCCCTCCCTCTCTCTCTCTCTCTCTCTCTCTCTCTCTCTCTCTCTCTCTCCCTCCCTCCCTCTCTCTCCTCTCTCTCTCTCTCTCTCTCTCTCTCTCTCTCTCTCTCTCTCTCTCTCTCTCTCTCTTCCTTCCTCTCTCCTCTTTCTCTCTCTCCCTCCCTCTCTCTCCCTCCCCCTCCCTCCCTCTCTCCATCCCTCACTCTCTCTCTCTCAAACTCTCTCACCTCTCTCCCCCTTCTCTCTCTTTCTTCTTCTTCTTCTTTCATGTGCTTTTGTTTTCTTTTTACCTTTCGTTTTCTTTATTGCTAAAGTGTTTTGATTTGAAAGAAATGTATTAAGGCAGGTCGATGTAGATCAATAAAACTATATTTGTGTGGACCTGCAAATTAAAAATGTTTCGTTTTGATTTAATTTTTTTCGGTATATATATATATGGGTTTTTTCACCCCAATAATGAACTCGGTAAACTGGAATATCAATTCCGACAGCCGTGTGACAAACCTAGAGCTAGAATCATGGTATATTTTTAAACACGCCTGTCACGAATGGCAGTAAGGGCCTTGTCACAAGTGATTTAGTCAGTACACCGATGCACGGTTCAGTGGATAACGCGATCAAGGACACCCTATTGTCGATATCATTATTACTGTTATAGACGTTTACAGGTTTTTCTTCGGTCTTTGTCCTGGTTCCATACTATCGTGTATATGTTCAAAAGATCGTGTCACAAACGGATCCGCTTTCTTTTCTAAAGTTTATGATGTTCTTAGAAGTTGTAGGGCAGTAGGCAGAGCGCCCGCCTGAGATGCTAGGGTCTAAGGATCGAATCTCCCGTCGGTGAACTCATTCTCCGATTAAGGGCGGGACGTAGCTCGATGCGCGGTCGGTCTGAGATCGAACCCCGTCGGTGGGCTCATTAGGCTATTTCTCGTTCCAGCCAGTGCACCACGACTGGCATATCAAAGGTTGTGGTATGTACTACCCTGCCTGTGGGATGGTGCATATAAAAGATCCCTTGCTGCTAATCGAAAAGTCATCTTTTATATGCACCATCCCACAGACAGGGTAGTACATACCACGGCCTTTAATATACCAGTCGTGGTGCACTGGCTGGAAAGAGAAATAACCCAATGGGTCCACCGACTGGGATCGATCCCACACCGACCGCGCATCGTGCGAGCGCCTTACCATGGGGCAACGTGCTGCCCCTTCGTTGAACAAAGCAAACAAACACATATATATATATATACCCTGTTTGGCAATAAACTAATATGAATAAAAGAATCGGGCATTTTTGTTTAATTCTGAAAATCAGCCTTTATAAAACATTTATCGGCTAGTGGTTAGATATCGAGGTGGTTTTTCACTGACGAAAACAGAAATAAAAGAACAACAGAACAATGTCATCCCATAAAAATGGCATATTTGGGGATCACTTTTTTTAATCTTTATTATTTTTTCTAAATGTTAAAATGTTTATTAAAATGGTATTTGAACGTTGATCGGTGTTTGGAGATCACTTTTTAAAAAATCTTTACTATTTATTTGTTTAATGTTCCTCGAAACAAATGTCAGCGATTCACTGTGATTCAACAACAGACCGTAATTACTCGTAACAATAAGCGAAAAAAAGTTTCTTCATTTTAACTCTGTATCTCAGTTAACCTATAATATTTTATGGGTTACGATCTTCTGTTTATACGAAACATGTGTGACTATACCAAATAAAATCCCATAGGCGACCATTATTACGTTTGTGTTTAAAAACACTATATGCAATATATCAACCAAACTATAACCCGTAAATATCAGTACTACAACCCTACCTCAAAGTATTAACTGAAGAAAATGGTACCTTTCATGGCTCATTTTCGGCATAACCAGATGTTTTTGCAACACCCCTAGTTTCGCACAAAATATGAGTACTTTTTTTCAGGTACCCAATACATGTTCCAGACAAGTATTTTTTATTTTAGACGGACCGCACGCATGCGTCGCATTCAGTCTATATGCGCCTAAAAAATGATTTAAGATGTTAAACATTCCTTTCGTTTTATTTCAAGAAATAACAAAATAATGAAAGAAAGAAGTGTTTTATTTAACGACGCACATTTCAATCACGGTTATATGGCGTTGAGAACCACACAGATAATTAAAGAGGAAACCTACTGCTGCTACTCTATGGGCTACTCTTTTCGATTAGCAGCAAGGGATCTTTTATATGCACCATCCCACAGACAAGATGGTACATACCACGACCTTTGTTACACCAATTTGTTTTCATTAAAATTTTGCTTTGTTCAACAACACCACTAGAGCACGTTGAGTTTTTAATCGTTGGTTAGTGGATAATTTCTGACACCTAGTCTTTAGAGGAAACCCGCTACATTTTTCCACTAGAAGTAAATAATTTTTATATGTAATTTCCAACAGACAGGGTGGCACATACCACAATCTTTGGTATATCGGTCATGAGACACTGGTTGGGACGGGGAAGAAAAATCCAATGGGTCAGCCGAGGTTCGATCCTACGACCCAAGCACTTCAGCCGAGTACTCTACAGGTTGGTCTAAATTCTATCTCGTATTATCAAACAACATGAATATTGTATTTTATATTACATAGAGGATATTACATTTTTTTTGTCAAATATGATATGATTGCAAACTTCACGAGATGAGATATAAATCATATTTGACAAAAAAACATGAACCTTTCTATTTATTATATAACGTTTGGCAATTTACCTTTATTTTTAAAATGACAGAAGCAAAATAGTTCCGGCTTTCTTACAGTGAAGATAACACTTTCTACAGTGACGATAACACATTTTAGAGTGAAATAGTGAAATTTTCACTCTAAAATGTGTTATCGTCACTGAGTGACTGATAACATTTTTATTTCACTGATATTTTAAGATATTTCACTAAATGTTATATAATAAATTTTATTATTGTGTGGATAATGTGAGACTCAAATAAAATATATCTGTCTTTCTGCGTCTGCCTGTCTGTCTGCATAATAAAGATGATATTAATCAAGTTTAAAAATTTGTTTTGTTTAACGACACCACAAGACCACATTCGTTTATTAATTTATCATCGGCTATTGGATGTCAAACATTGGTAATATGACAGAGTCTTAGAGAGGAAACCTGCTACATTTTCCCATTAAGGTCAGGTGAGGTAATATGTTTTAAACGTGCACATTCAGAAAAAAGCTGTTGTAGCACACGTCTGTTATGGGCCCTCGGCCGGCTCCTCCGTCCAGGGCCCCGTTCCACGAAACGATCTTAGCCCCAAGATCACCGTAACTGCACAGCTAACATATGTACTTAAAGGGACATTCCTGAGTTTGCTGCATTGTAAAATGTTTCCGACTAATCAAATATTTCTACGATTAAACTTACATATTAAATATATTTTCTTGTTTAGAATATCAGTGTCTGTATATTCAATGTGTTTCTGGTCGTCTTAATATTTGTAAGAAGCCCAAACTGGATTTTATCTTCAAATAATTTCGTACGGTACGAAAAAAAAAATATTTTAGGAAATAAAATGAAATTTAACCTAGTACTAATATTATAACGATCAGAAACACCTTTAATATACAGCCACTAATATTTTATGCAGAAAAATATATTTGATATGTAATTACAATCGTTAAAAAGTCTCTGTTAGTCGACATCTTAAAAACTGCAGCAAACTCAGGAATGTCCCTTTAAGGTGATCTTAGCGCTAAGATCGCTTCGTGGAACCAGGGTCGGTAGCGGGCGAATGTTGGTTTTGGTGATATTTGCAAATTAAAGCTAAATAGTAACAAGGGACCTTTAATATGCACATTGGTCACGGTCGGAGTAATCGACTACCTGTTTTTGTAACGCATACCGAGTGTCTTTTTATCTTTATTTCTTGTTGTGCTCTTTTG
Organism: Gigantopelta aegis; assembly: GCF_016097555.1. NCBI lineage: Eukaryota > Metazoa > Mollusca > Gastropoda > Neomphalida > Peltospiridae > Gigantopelta > Gigantopelta aegis. The sequence goes on from NC_054702.1 coordinate 38,859,327, forward strand.
TACATTTCACGGCTGAGATCACTTGAGATAATGGTAATTACTCATGACAATAGAGTTTATTTTTCTACAAAATAAACCGTATTGTAATTGTGATGGTCACCACTTTTCACAGTGGTGGACAGAACAATGCACAGGGGTCGTGCTGGGGCTCGCCAAATGTTTACGGGGTTTTGTTATTTACAGAATAAATATCAGTTTTCATCATCGTGGTAAAGAAGGATCACAGTTATCATATTCTAGAGATTCGAACCCAGGTGCTTCTATTAGGTTAAAAAACACAATTAAAAATACAATAATAATACCCCCCCCCCCCCCAAAAAAAAAACCCCAAAAAACCCCCCAACAACAACAAAACAAACAACAACAAACAAAAGACTCCATTAAACACCCACGGCACGCCTAATACTCTCACCAACCGTTACCCACTAGTATCGCCTCTGGCATACCCAAAATTTCAACTTCATTCCACCTTCATTCATTTCAACTTATTTTCATGCTTATATCACATCTCAGCTATCTGGGCTGTCTGTCCAGGACAGAGGGTTAGTTGTTAGTGGTTACTGAGAGAGAAGAGGATGTAGTGGCCTTACACCTACCCATTGAGTCGTTAAAACTCGTTCTGGGTGGGAGCCGATACCGGTCTGCGAACCCAGTATCTACCAGCCTTACGTCCTATGGCCTAACCACGACGCCACGGAGGCCGGCCATTCCACCGTATGTATGTATGTATGTATGCATGCCCACAAATGACTGTCAGGTAAGATGTCGGAAATTAACGTGCTTATATCAATTTAATGTTCAAGCACGCTCCTTTTGAGCACGATTTCTGACTAGAGACAGAAACTGTACTCGGAACGAGAGGGGTGGGGGAGTGTTAAAAAAAAATGTTTTAAAAGTTAAAAACGTTTATACAGATGATTAGCTAAAAATACGTAATTGATGGTTAAATAAACTTTATTTATAAAGAAGTTAAAAGGGTTTAAACAAAGGGTTAAAAAATGTTTCTACAAAATTTAATGATTACATAAAACATCATTCCACCTTTCTCAGGCAAGCTTTATAAGGAGGAGGTAATTCAGATAAGTCACGTGCTTCAACATTAAACTGATATACATAAGCACGTTAATTCCCGACATCTGACCTGACAGTCATTTGTGGGCATACATGCATACATACAGATAAGCCACTCCACAAATTAAAATGATAACAATTTAAATATTGAGCTAGTAATTTTTAATACGAATTACTGAAATTAATTTTTTTGGACACAATACTGAAGAAAAACGTTCAAAAATAATGACGAGTCTTTTTTTAAGAACATTTTGTTTTTTAAAACCAACCTCCCACCAACCTCCCACCAACCTCCCCCACCCTGACAACATT